>NC_081407.1:89465426-89765426 GCF_030272615.1 Cryptomeria japonica | reverse complement strand
GGAAAACCCTAGGCTTGCACATAATAATTAATAAAAGAATTAATTATTATACACCTAATGTTAGTTTAAGTGTAAAAAGAGATAATAGGGAACTTAAAGAATTAAACAAATATTGTTTAATTAATCAAGTAAAAACCCAATTACTCTAACACTTTCATCATACCATCAATTGGTATCAGAGAAGCACAGGTCCTCTAAGGTCTAAGCCTAACATCTTGAGGAAAAGATATACTAGATCATCATGAAGAAGTAAGGTTCGAAGTTCAATAGAGAAAACTATAGGATATGGAGCGACAGAATAGAGATTTACATCAAGAGTCTGGGAAGTCAGTATTAGGATCATGTAGATACTAAGTATATTGTACCTACTAGGAATCAGACTGATGATGAAAAGAAAGAACAACAAAAAAATTATCAAGCATTGGAGGCTATTATCAATTCCATGTCTGATGTTGAATATGTAGATGTTCATTGTCTTGAAACTGCATATGAAGTATGGAAAAAACTTGAAGAGATTTATAGCGGTGATGAACATGTTAAGATTGCTAAAGAAGAGAGTCTAAGAGGAAAGTTTGATGACATGAGGATGTCTAAAGGTGAGAATATCCAGCAGTATGGTGAAAGGATAAAAGAGATAGTCAGTGAAATTAAGAGTGCAGGAGGGAAAGTGGAAGATGCCACAATAATCAGTAAGGTACCAAGAACCCTACTACTAGTCTATTCTATTAGATTTGCAACTATTCAGGAGCTGAAGTCCATTGACAAAACTAAGGTAACTCTTGACTCCATCATTGGCAAGCTTGTTGCTTTTGAATTAAACGATTATGATGGTAGTGTACAAAAATCTGAGTCTGCATTTAGAGCTTCTATTTCTAACCCATCTATGAGAAAAAGTAGAGATACTAGTCATGGTTATGAATCTAGATCTAGCAGAGATGTTGATGATGAAGACAATTTAGTGGAGTTTGAAGCATTATTGTCAAAGTGATTGCCTAGAGGCACTAGTAAATATAAAGGTAAATTACTTTTGAAATGTTTTGCATGCAACAAGATTGGTCACATAGCGGCTAATTGTCCTAATGGTGAAAATGAACACAAGAGAGATAAATTCAAGAAGTATAAGGGTAAAGGCAAAAGAGATTGTCTTATTGCTATTGATAATAGTATCACTGATGAAGAAACTGATGGTGATGCTAGTGAAGATATTGTGTTTTTAGCTATTAAGGAATAAATATCAAACCAGAAGGCATTAGTATCCATGACGGATAACTTTGATGATTGGATCATTGATAGTGGTTGTTCACATCATATGACTGGTGATCAGAGTAAATTTCTTCCCTTGAAAGAATTTCATGGCAGTGTTGTTAGATTTTACAATGACTCACCCTGCATGGTTAAAGGTAAAGGAGTTATTTCTCTTAATGGGAAGAGCAGCGTAGATGATGTCTACTGGGTTGAAGGACTAAATAACAATGTTTTGAGTGTGGCACAACAATGACAAAGGATACCCATTGGAGTTTAAAATTGGTATGTGCAGAATCTTTGACAACAAAGGGGAATTGATTGCAATCGGGAAACAAACTAAAGTTAACCCGTTTCACCTTAATTCTAAAGTTAGTAGCTATTTTATTGCTAAAATAGATGATAGCTGGTTTTTGCATAGGAGATTTGTCATATAAACTTTGATAACATTGTTAAAGTGAGTAAGTACAAGATAGTGAGAGGTTTGCCTCAGTTAGACAAACTAGTTAATGCTCTTTGCAAAGAATGTCAGTTAGGAAAGATGACTTCTTGAAATTTAAAAAGCAAATCCTTTTTCAGTAGAGCACTTGTTAGATTTGGTTCATACAAATCTTTGTGGACCAATAAGAACAAAAAGCATTCAAGGTGACAGATATTTTATGATTCTCACTGATGATTGCGTAAGGATGATGTGGGTCACATTCTTGAAGGATAAGACTGAAGCATTTGGTAAGTTCAAGGCATGCAGTGCCTTAGCTAAGAAAGAGAGTGGTAAGAAGATAAAATGTCTGAGGATAGATCATGGCGGTGAATTTACTTCTGAGGAATTCACTAGGTACTATGAAGAGAATGGTATCAAATTGAATCTTTTTGTACCAAGGACACCACAGTAGAATGGTATCATAGAAAGGAACAACCAGTCAGTTGTTGAAGCTGCTAGGACAATGTTGATACAAGGAGGTGTAGCGAAAACCTTTTGGAGAGAAGCTATTAGCACAACTATCTACACAATGAATTGGGTTCTAGTAAAGAGAGGTAAGGAAAAGACTCCTTATGAATATTGGTATGGAATATCACCTAATGTTAGCTATTTATGATATTTGGAAGCAAATGTGTTATTAAGAGAGGTGATTACATTATCAAATTTGAGGTTAAGAGTGATGAAGGAATATTTCTTGGCTATTCCACCAAGAGTAAGGCCTACAAATATTTTAACAACTAGACACAGAGAATTGTTGAGAGTGCTGATGTTTGAGTGCATGAATTTCCTAAAGTCTCAGAAGGAACTAGTTTAGAGAAAAGGAATGAAGATCCTTTCATTTTGTTTTTGGAACCAGAAACTCTGAAATCTAAAACTAGCAAAGAAAATTCTAATACACCAGTCCAACTGGAACAAATAAATTTAGAAGATGATGATGACAAAGAAGATGAATCAAAAGATAATGATCATGTTATTCCTAGATATGTGAGACTGAATCACAATCCTGAGTAGATTATTGGAGATAAGGATGCTGGAGTGCTAACCAAAAGAAGAATCAAAGAGAATTCTTGCACGATCTCCACCATTGAACCAAGAACTGCTAAGGAGGCTTTTGGTGATGACCATTGGGTTAAACCTATGGAGGAGGAATTGGATCAAATTGAGAAAAGCAACACTTGGACCCTAGTACCTCAACCGGTAAATAAAAATATTATAGGTACTAAATGGGTATATAGGAACAAGTTGAATGAAGATGGTGTAGTAGTTCACAACAAGGCAAGATTATTCTGCAAGGGTTATGTGCAAGAAGAAGGAAAAGATTATGGAGAAACTTTTGCACTAGTAGCAAGACTAGAAGGTGTCAAAACTTTACTTGCACTTGCAGCCCATAAAAAGTTCAAGGTATATCAGATGGATGTTAAGTTTGCATTTTTGAATGGGATATTGGAAGAAGAGGTATACATAGAGAAACCAAATGGTTATGCTTTCACCAATGAGAAAGACATGGTATGCAGATTGCATAAGGATTTGTATGCATTAAACCAGGCACCCAGAGCATGGTATGAAAGGATTCATACACATCTAGTGAAGATAGGATTTCTAAGAACCACTGATGATAGTAACATATATCTCAAGTCTGAAGGAGATGAAATACTAGTTAGTGAAGTATTTGTTGATGATATTATATTTGGAGGTAATGATGTCATGAGCAACAGTTTTGTAGATGAAATAAAAAATGACTTTGAAATATCTTTAGTAGGGAAAATAAAAAAATTTATAGGCTTGCAGATACAACAAATGAAGAATGGTATTTTCATTACATAGTCTAAGTATGTGAAAGAGGTTTTGAAGACATTTGACATGAGTGACTGTAAACCAGTTGGGACACCAATGGTTATAGGTTGTAATTTGTCCAAGGAAGATGAATCTAAGTTTGTTGATGAGAAGGAATACAGGTCAATGATTTGCAAATTCTACTATGTTGGTCACAACAGACCGGACATAGTACATGTGGTTGGCATAGTTGCTAGATTCTAGAAGAATCCTAAGGAGACACACCTGATAGCAACCAAGAGAATATTTAGATACCTGAAAGGTACTGTTGACTATAGATTATGGTATCCATATGGAGGAAACTTTTCTTTGAAGGCATACACAGACATTGATTCGTTAAGAAACGTTGATGACCAGAAAAGCACAACTGATGGAGCATTTTTTCTTGGAGGAAGGCTTGTTTCATGGAGTAGTAAAAACAAGAGTTGTACTTCACAATCTACTGCTGAAGCTGAGTAAGTTGAAGCTTATATGAATTGCACATAGGTTATTTGGATGAGGCACCTTTTGGAAGGGTTTAAGATGAAGATTTCAGAACCTATAAAGATTTAATGTGATAACACAAGTGCCATAAATATTTCCAAGAATCTTGTTTTGCATGCATGAACCAAGCACATTGAATTGAAGTATCATTTTTTGAGGGAAAAAGTTCAAAGCAAAGATGTTATCTTAGAGCATGTTTCTACCAAGGAGCAGCTTGTAGATATTTTTACTAAACCTCTGCCTAAGACTACTTTTGAGTATCTTAGAAGTCACTTAGGGGTTGTCCCTCTTCATGAATTTAGTTGAACATTATTTTGACTGCATCAATCCTTGAATCACTTGCAGAATTTTACAAGGGTTGGTCTAGAAGTGGATGTATTCCACAGGGGGGGCATCAAGTTGCAGTATGTTGTTGATGCATAGTGAAAATTTGACATTACATGTTTTACTTTCAATTTGGCATTGCTGTCAAAGGGAGAAAAGAATTTTTTGATTATGGGAAGGAAAACCAGTGACAGACTAAAGACAGAGAGAGCATGTGAATACTTGGTAATGTAAACCAAGATTCATATTCACAATCACAGCAGCAAAGCAATGGTGTTGATTTTTTGTATTGCCATAAATGCCAAAGGGGGAGATTGTTGGCATTTGTATGAAGATTGCATTAATGATATGTTCTGTTGTCATTGATGTCAATTAAACCAGTAATGATATTGTTGATATTGTTGTTATTGTTGATATTGTCTTATAACCGGTAGGAAGAGATTTGTGAAGGATATTGTAAACTGGTATGTAAGTTTGTGAGTTGAACCAGTAATCGGAGTAAAAGGTTAAACCCTTTCTATGTTATGTAACTGGTAAACCCTACCAGTTGTTTTTGTTAAACCCTAATAGATTAAGGTTCTTGAATTGGCTATGTTAGTTTATGATCTGATTTTGAGCGGTAATGATGGTGACATGTAAGGTCATTGTATGAAGACAAGGTCAATTGTTTTGGCGTGTTTGATTGTTTTTCTAGGGAATGAGCAAAATGTCTTGCATTTAATGTAAAGCACATGATGAGCTACTGAGCTCGATGAAGCGGTAATCAAGGAGCGGTTGAGGTTTTCTTGACCGATGTGTAGAGATTGCTATGAAATCCAATGGTCATGCTTGTATCGACTTGTTTTTAATCTCGATGAGAGGATTAGACTTTTATTGTGTTACAGACCTAATTGATTTGTATTTAAGGTCGATGAAGTTGTTTTGTTTAGTGTTGGCAAGAGTTGGCAGAAATCAGTTGAGTGTGTGGTTGCCGAACCGGAGAATGAGTTTGCAGTTTGAGTAAAGGTAGATAGAAGCTCAAATGGATATGATCAAGCAAATATAATGCTATTCGAACAAATCAAGAAACTCCTATTGTTTTCTAAAAATTACAGCAAAATTGAAATCCCCTAACTGGGTAAGCTTTAACAAGCTTGGTTACTTGTTAAATCCTCTAACAAGGTGGTCCATTAGATTGCATTTTTAAATCTTCTACTGAGGTTACTCCTTATAGGGTATTTGCTTCTAACAAGGCATTTATAGTCAATCCCTTAACCGGGTGATTCCTAACAGGATCAGTTCTTAACGGGACTTTTATAAATTCTTTAACAAGCCTGGCTGCTAATAGGGCAAACTTCAGAAGAGTTTAGATATTATCTTGTGATTCCCATCTCACTATGGTTTTTACATATTTGGGTTTTCCACGTATAAATACTTGTGTCATGTGGTGAATGTTTTTGTGGTTATGATCTTATGGTTGATTTGATTAGCTATTTAACTATTTTTGAGAAGGCATGATAACCAGAAGCATTGAGAAATAAAACACTAGCATATGATAAAGTATTTGGATGTTTACAAGTTAAATGTTGTTTACTATTAAGTTGTTGTAACAATCAACCGATATTCTTTTGAGTATTTATCTTGACAGTGGTATTTCATTGATAAGTTTACTTTGTATGTTTGTGTTTGAGTTTGGGAAGTTTGTATCAGTTTTTCTATTTACTGAGTCACCCCCCCCCCCTCTCAGTAGTCTACCAGATACTTATTCTTCCATCATACCATCAGTTTTACTTTTTTTTTTTCAAATTATTTTTTATCTATATCCAATTGCCACTTAAATTTATGTTTTAATATATATTGTAAGTTAAATTTATATGTATTGTAATTTTATTTTAGTTTTGATTTTAAGAAACCAGCTTGAGTATTAGAAAGAATAAAATATATTGCATGAGGATAACCCTAACCTAACTAAAATAAGAGTTTAAATATAGTCTAATTCAATAGTTACCCCAATTCTGATTTAAGAAGAGTCTAATCATAACTCCAAACTTTAAATTCATTGCAATCATATAAAATAATGTAATTTGGTAAAAGATTATATTTTTTATTTTATAAATTGATTTTATTTTAAAAATTAAATATTATTGGAAAAAGGTATATAATGGAAAGTATTAAAAGAAATATTCTCAATATGATAAAATATTTAATTTTTTTTACCTCCAAAAAAGTTAAAAGAAAGATCATTCCCAAATTTAATTTGTATTTTATAATTTATGTTTTCAATTCATGTTTTCTTATTTTATAAGAACAATCAATATCAATTGAAACATTATTTTAAAAATTTAAACTAATCAAAATAAAAATCCTTATATCAAAATAGTACAAATCATAATATTCATTAATTTTATAATTAATTTACATAAAAATATACTTTAATAGTTTTTTATTATTTATTTTATTAAAAGAACAAATAAAAATGCTAATTATCTAAAATCCATAAAATATTTGCCAAATAATTCTCATTATTATTTATAAGTAGAATAAAATATGGTAAAATTGTGATCTTTGAATTATTTGAAAATAATTTAGATTAATATAAAATAGGATATTTATTAAGAAAATAAAATACCTTTTAAAATAGAAGTAAATATATGTTTACATGTATTTTTCATTATTTTAATTTTAATATTAGAGTGATATGGATAAACAATAGAATTATTATAATATTATATTTAAATTATTATATTTTTAATATAATAATTATATTATATTATTAAATTACATAAAGTTCTATATATTTATTATTATGTTGTTGTTGTTATTTATTTATTTATTATTATAAATATGAGTTATATTAATAATTTATTGTATGAGTAATTCAAAATATACTATTAATTTATGTTTGTTTATTGATATAAAGATTTAAAAGATTTAGATGCAGAGTCTAAATATAGTATAAATATTTTTTGTTAACATTAAATAGGCATGATATATATTATTATAACTCATTACTTAAAAATTTACCTTAAAAAACTCATCTTGAAAGTGGATCTATGAATAATTTAAATTGTAATAACCCACTCTACTTAACCCAAAAAAATTTGACTAATTTTTTTTCCCTTATTTGAGTTTGATTCAATCTCATACTCTTGGCATATATCCAATCGTAATAGGAATTCATCAATGCAGCATGAGCATCTAACCATGCAAGTTATGCATCTATCCATACAAGACATGTGGTTTCATCTATCCAATATGGGATAGGCATCTACCCAAATAGGGTAGGCATCTATCCAACTTGGGATAGGAGGTGGTCTGACCAGAGACTTAGACTCATCGGGACCATCTGGGTCCTGAGTCACTCTCTCAGAACTACACTCCTCTAATAAGAGTGCACCGAGGTCGTCGTCCTTAGGAGTAAATAAAATAACATAATGTAATCTTGAATTTTTCCTTGAAATTTGGCCTAAAGCCTCGAGAAGTCAAGCGAATCCATACAGGATTCCTTTCGTGTATGGATTGGATTATTGCTTAAACTTTCAATTAGTAAATGTATCCCCTTTGAGTGTGAGTCCATGAAACTTCCTAATCCATGTACTTGCCTTAACCAAAATCCTAGACCCCATCCCCAAAAGCCTGAGCTCTAGGGACAACTTCATCCCTAGACTGCCTACGTACCCATTTCAGCATGAGACCAAGTTGTAAAGTATGTAGTTCTATTTTCTAATCTATGGTTTAGTGTAAATTGTTTTGGCGGGTATGAAACTCTTTCTATGGTCAATTTCCAAGACAGTTTCTCCATTGTTGCTACACACGATGGTAGCTCTGAGAAAAGGCTCAAGGTGGCCTATTGCTTGTGGCCTAAAACAAATAGATCATATTTCATATCATAAGCGTCACCCTTGACCCAGTTATCATCCACCGAAAAATATTAAGATAAATAAAATCTGACATCATACACAACCAATCCCTGTGAGCATAAACTTATCATAGATGAGTTGCAATGAGTGCTAAGTGGACCATTCATTCTCATGGGAGATGGGTTCTTGTTAACCACTACTCGTGAAACATGGGTCAATGAGTTTGACTCAAACACTACATAACTGAACCCTGATAGCAATATCATAGTGAGATGAATTTATTTCACAAACATACAATAAATAAGTATAAAAAAAATTTGTACATAGATGAACAAATTGATGTTCACAAAGAGAAAAATTTATTCACAAACAAATAATAAATAAGTATAAAAACATTTATACACAGGTGAACAAATATATGCTCACAGATAGATAAATTTATTCACAGAGAAATAATAAATAAGTATAAAAGATTCATTCATAGAGAAATAATAAAATTTTATCCATAGGGGAAAGTGAGATTTATTCATAGGGGAAGAAAAATAAATTAACAGGAAAGTCAACCATTTATAGAGAGATACAAATTGAAATAGAAGGACTTTAAAAGAGGAACTATTCATAGAGATCATCAAACATAGAGGTTTGTATTCAAGGGAGAAATTTTGTTTGAAAGAAAAGATTTTACTAACAAATATTTTTAGATTCAAAATTCCAGAAAAGAAAAAAGTAAAAAAAATATGATTTTTTTTCTTTCTTTTTATATAGAACAAATTGATAAGATCTACATGTGTACTAGAGAAACTTTATCAAATGCATTTCTCCTTTATCATTTAAACTACCTAAATAACTGACAAATGATTTCTTATAGAAAATTATCGTACACATTAAAAAATAAAATAAAAAAAATTCTAAGGGAGAGATAGAAGATATTTCTTTTGAAATGAAATTAAGCGATTGTGAAGAGGGGATGGAGCTTTTGATGTTGAATCCTCTCCAATCTTCTAGCTAGCTTTCTTAGAACCTTCCTCGTAGCTTGGTGAGAATTCTGTAAGAACAACTTAAAAATTCTTCAATGAAGTAAGGCTACAAAAACCTTCTACTATTAACAAACAATTTTCAAGAATTCAAGAAACTACTTTTTCACACCAAAACAAATGAACCCCCTTTCTCAAAGTTTATCAAACATTTTATAGAAAGGGTGCACCATTCCCACTGTCTAATGAATTAATTGAAATTAGAGATTCTTTTTCCCAAATTGTCCTCATGCAAAATTCATTAATGACATACTAGAGGAGTTACATGCAAGAATATGGGATTTGAAATTACTTCTAGAAGCTTCTCATTTCCTCCTACAACGTGTGCTCAATTTGAATTTTAAATAAATATTTAATTTACCAATAGAATTGATAATTTTTGAGTGTGTGTGTGTGTCCAGCATTTAACTCCTTTTATATAAAAAAAATAGTTTCAACCTTAATAAATAACACTTTTGATTAATGAAAATTACAAAATGATATAAAATATAATAATAACAACAATAGTAGCAAGTTTTTATCAAGATAGAGTAAGAGCGTTATGACATCCTTTCCCCCTTAAATTGGGCACCATCCTGATGCACTTATTTAATATAACCATATAAGAGTCTATAGTTCATGATAAGTCTAAAACAAAAAAATAAACAACCGTCATTCCTTCCTTTGATATGATATGTCCAAGGTAGTGGATCTTTTCTTCAAAGAAGGCACATTTTGATAGCTTCCCATATAACTTATGTTCCCTTAACCTTTACAAAACCAATTGTAGGTGCACTAAATGTTCCTCCTCATTTCTAGAGTAAATCAAGATGTCATCCAAAAATACCAAGACAAATTTGTCCAAAAAATCATGAAGTACACTATTCATTAGGTTCATAAATGTAGTTGGAGCATTGGTTACACTAAAAGATACTACCGTGAATTTATAATGCCCATATCTAGTCCTAAAATCTATCTTCAGAATATCTTCTTCCTTAATTATGAGTGGATAATATCTAGATTAGAGGTCTATCTTTAAAAACATTGTTGCTCCCTTCATTTGATCAAAAAGATACTCTATTCGAGGCAAGGGGTGCCTATTGTTCATTGTGACCTTGTTCAAATCCTATAATCAATGCATAGTCTCAAAGTCTCATCCTTGTTCTTAAAAAATAAGATGGGTTATCTCCATGGTGATGCACTTGGCCTTATTAATCCCTTAGCTAAGAGTTCCTATAAATGCATTTTGAGTTCTTGCAATTCAGTTGTGTTCATTTGGTAAGGTGCCCTTAATACTGGTTCAGCTCCTGGTAGTATGTCGGTAGAAAATTCAAACTTCCTTTTAGGGGTTAAACCTGGTAATTCCTCTAGGAATACATCCTTGAACTCTTGTAAGAAGGGGGTATTTTCAAAAGTTGGGGCATTTTCCTCTTCTCCCTCATCAATTACAACCATATAGATTGGGCCTCCTCTTCTTCTTTCCTTATTTAATTGCATGGTTGATATGGTTTCTATGTTGATAGGATTAAACTGTCCTTAAGTTTTGACCCTTCTTCTCCCATTGTCCAAATAGTCGATCACTTTGCCATAGGAATCCACACTAGCTTGATGATCTATTAGCGAACGCATTCCAATAATTATGTCATATAACCCTAGGGGTGCCATATATAGATTTACCCTTGTTTCAAACTTGGGAAATTGTACCCTTTCTCTTGATAAACACTTGGTTACTTCCCTAGTTTCCTTATCTCGATACTGAACCATCCATGACGAATCCATTTATTTAACTCTCAATGTGAATTTTCTTACTAATTTAGGTGAAATGAAACATTCAGATGACCCAGTGTCAATTAGAATTGAAATTGGTTGTTCAAATAGTCTACCTATAGTTTCCATGGGAACATTTTGAAATCTTGTTCTTCAGTTTCTAATTGTTGTATGAATCCTTTGTTGAGGTCCTTGTTGTGGTTCGTTGGCCCAGATCTAACCTTGCATCGTTGGGAATTCTCTAGAAAAATGGTTCCCTTCCACACATAAAACACCCACCTGGTGATTCCCGCCTTACTTGATTCCTAGGAGGTTCTTTCTTTGCTTCATTGGACCTTGGTGGATAAGTTATCCTATTTTGCTAGTCATTCCTATTATAGTTGCCCCTGTTATTATTATTATTTCCATTCCTTTGATATTGATCAGGAGGTGGTCTTCTTTCAAATGAATTATTCCTTTGAATTTTGTTTTTGATAAAGATAGCTCCTTTGACTTTTGTTGAAGTTGATGTTCCCCTTGAATTCCTACTTCCTTTTAAATTAATGATTCCCATTAAATTTTTGTCCTAGTGCTTCTAGGGCTTGAATATTTCTTTCCTACTTTAAAGACTTCTCAAGTATATCATTCATGTTTTCAGGTCCATGCATATCAACTTATGCCCCTATGTTGGTGTTTAGCCCTAAAATGAACTTCCTAGCTTGTCCTTTCTCATCCTTCTGATACATGGGTACATACTTTAGCAATTTGGGAAACTTATAACAATATTATAAGACTATCAAGGACCCTTGTCGAATATTATGGAATTATGCCACCTTCTCATCAAAGAATAGTTGCGGTAACCACTTTTTATGGAAATGGTGAACAAATTGGTCCCATGTAATTGTATTCCTGCTATACTCATTTTGTTCCTTTGTATTAGTCCACTAGCTAGCTGCCTCCCATGTGAGTTGATAGGAGCCCCATAAGGCCTTGGTTGTTTTTATAAATTCCCTTAGTTCAAAGTACTTTTCCATTTCATTCAACCAATTTTCAGCTCCACCAATTTTCTTTCCATCAAACCTAGGTGATGTGATTTTCTTCTAATCCTTAGATAGCTCCAACATATCATTTTTTATCTTATTTTCTATCTCATTCCCTTGATTGTTTCCAAGGTTCCCATTTTAAATTCCACTTCTATTTTCGATGGCAAGCTATCTTACCAAAAGGTCCTGCATTGATTGCTCCAAGGAGTTTATCTTATCCCTTTGTTTGGTTAGTAAGTTCATTATAGCTTCAACCCCATCTTCATTATTCCCTTGGTCTTGTTGATTTTTTTCATGGTTAGGTTCCCTTTGTCTCCTAGTAGTGATAGCACGTCTTCTATTTCCTCTTCCCCTTCCTCTTCCTCTACCCATCTAGGTTTCCTTGGAATTTAAATTATATAGTTAGTTCTTGATTTAAGATTTTATAATTTTATCTCTACTTATTACAAGACACTCCTTTAGTTGTGTAAGATGAAGTGAGCTCAAGACCTAGATTTCAACCTTCGCTCTGATACCATATGTAATAACCCACTCTACTTAACCCAAAAAAAATCGACTAATTTTTTTATTTCCTTATTTGAGTTTGATTCAATCGCATACTCTGGGCATCTATCCAATCAGAATAGGCATTCATCCATCCACGATGAGCATATAACCATGTGGATTAGGCATTTGTCCATACAACATAGCAGGTTTCATCTATCCAATAGGGGATAGGCATCTACCCAAATGGGCTAGGCATCTATCCAACTTGGGATAGGAGATGCTTTGGCCAG
This sequence comes from Cryptomeria japonica, assembly GCF_030272615.1. Taxonomy (NCBI): domain Eukaryota; kingdom Viridiplantae; phylum Streptophyta; class Pinopsida; order Cupressales; family Cupressaceae; genus Cryptomeria; species Cryptomeria japonica. The sequence continues at coordinate 89,752,646 of NC_081407.1, read as the reverse complement.
AGACTTAGACTCATCGGGACCATCTCGGTCCTAAGTCACTCTATAAGAACTACACTCCTCTAATAGGAGTGCACCAAGGTCATCGTTATTAGGAGTAAATAAAATAACATAATGCAAGATTGAATTCTGCCTTGGAATTTGGCCTAAAGTCTCAAGAAGTCAACCGAATCCAAATGGGATTCCTTCCGAGTATGCGTTGGATTATCCTTTAAAATTTCATTTAGTAAATGATCTCCTTTGATTGGGAATCTAGGAAACTTTGCAATCCATCTACTTCCCTTAACCAAAATCCTAGACCTTATCCCTGAACGCCTGAGTACTAGGGACAACTCCATCCCTAGACTTCCTACATACCCATTTCGGCACGGGATCAAGGTGTAATGTATGTAGTTCTATTTTCTAAGCTATGGTTTAGTGTAAACTATTTTGGTGGGTACGCAACCCTTTCTAAGGTCAATGTCCCAGACAATTTCTTTGCAGTTTCTACCCACGATGGTAGCTCTATGAAAAGGATCAAGGTGGCCTATTTCTTGTGGCCTAAAACAACTAGATCATATTTCTTATCATAAGCGTCCCCCTTGACCCATTTATCATTCACTGAAAAAAAATTAAGATAAATAAAATCTGATATTATATGCAACCAATCTCTAATAGGGTTTCCTAAGGTTAAACTCAGCCAATGTAAAATTTATTTAAAAATTATCTTTTTAGATTATCCATCCAAGGGGGTTACCCACCCCTTTGGATTTTAACTTTCATATGACCCTTATTACTCCTTGGCTATTTATAGGTACCATGCAACAGGTACCGTTGTTGTATCTTTATTAAGTGTTAAGTACAGTAGTGTAATAACCCACCTTAATTAACCCAATAAAAATGACCATTCTTTTTTTTTTGTTTAATTTAATCATTATGTTTGATTCAATTGCATATTTTGTGCATCCATCCATTTGGATTAGGCATTCATCCATCTGGGATGAGCATCTAACCATACAAGTTAGGCATCGGTCCATACGGGACATAAGATTTCATCTATCCAATACTGGATAGGCATCTACCCATACGGGGTAGGCATCGGTCCATACGGGAGATAATATTTCATCTATCCAATACGGGATAGGAATCTACCCATACGGGGTAGGCATCGGTCCATATGGGACATAAGATTTCATCTATCCAATACGGGATAGGCATCTACCCATACGGGGTAGGCATCTATCCAATCGGGATAGGAGGTGCTCTGGCTAGACACTTAGACTCATCGGGACCATTCAGGTCCTGAGCCACTCACTAAGTACTACACTCTTCTAACAGAAGTGCACCAAGGTCGTCATCCTTAGGAGTAATTAAATAACATAATACAAGCTTGAATTCCACCTTGGAATTTGGCTTAAAGCCTCGGGAAGTCAAGCGAATCCATATGGGATTCCTTCCGAGTATGCATTGAATTACTTTTTCCAATTTAATTATCTTATCTTTCAAAATAGCATTCTTACTCAATCTTTCTTTTACCAAGCCTAGACCCCACCCACAAATGCCTAAGTACGAGGGACAACTCCATCCCAAGGCTGCCTACATACCCGCTTCAGCACGGGATCAAGGCGTAAAGTATGTAGTTCTATTTTCTACTCTATGGTTGATGTAAACTGATTAGTGGGTACACAACCCTTTCTAGGGTCAATGTCCCAGACAGTTTCTCTGCGGTTCCTACCCACAATCGTAGCACTTAAGCAAATACTCAAGATGGCCTATTGCTTGTGGCCTAAAACAACTAGATCCTAATTCTTATCATGAGCGTCACCCTTGACCAATTTCCAATCGACAATAATTCTTCGAGATTAAATTAGTTTTATAAAAGCATTTCACTCATCATCCCTATAGGGGTTTACTATAGTTTAACTCAGCGAATAAAACAATATTTTAGAATTATCTTATTAAATTATCGATCCAAGGGGGATTACCTGCCCCTTGGATTTTAACTTCCAAGTGCCCCTTATTACTCCCTGATGATTTATAGGGACGATGTCACAGATTTCGTTGATGTAGCTTTATTAGGCATTAAGTGCAGTAGTTCAACACGATGGCATTACCCGTAAGCGTGACCCAGAGGCACTGTATATACCGAATGCTACTAAGTTTTTGTTTTCCAACATACTTTATTTAATTTTCTAACTTATGATAACATCATGCTTGAAAAAAAATTATGAATTTAGACATTGCAAGGCTCAATTAATTGAGATAACTACTTGATGAATTACATGGAATAAAAGCCATAACTAACATTATTTATTACTCAAAACTTGAAATATAACTTTGCATAATAATAGCGATTGGGAAACTTGCACAATAATTATGGTTAGGAAAACTTGCATAATAATAATGATTAGGAACTTGCATAAAAATATTTAAACATATAACTTGCATGAAGAAGGGATCACCAATAATTGAAATCAAAGTAAAGACATTTGCATGAAGCGAAGGCAGGGTAAGTTACTTGCGAGAATATCACTTATAAAACCACTAATGCCAACATAGAATTTAGCTTTGATTATTTAATACGGATTAATTGCTAAGAGGATCAAAAGAATCTAATTATAAAATTTGGCATAATTTTAATTGCAATTTATAAATGGCAAAAACTAATTATAAATAAAAAATATTATCTAAGTTAAAATTTTTATTAAACTAAGTGAATTTATTTAAACTAAAACTTTATGTACATAAAAAAAAAGTCTAACAAATGTCATTTGCCAAAATTTAGAATTGAATTGGCATTGATAAAGGGAAATGGGAGTGGGACCCCATGGGTCTCCTCCACTACCCTACGGCCACTGCCGCAGTAGTGACCGTAGGCTAGTGGGGGGTACCATTACGGTACCACTCCCTTCGAAGTAATAACTCATCCTTCGCCTGCGAGCCGATACGCACAGACACTTTATCATGCAGTATAACATCAATCACTTCCCATAAATTTATTAATACATAATGCATAAAAATTTATAAATACTATTACTATTACTATTACTATATATATATTAATTATATTTTTAAGTATAAAGTTTCCAGTTTAATTTTATTTAAGCACAGAGAGTAGAATTAAACCAGAATATGAGAGGTAAAATATTAATGTAAACAATAAGAATTTACTTATAGGAGTAAACAACACAGAGAGTTATTTGCAGAGGGATTCATTCTTTTGTTTTCAATTATTTCCAGTGAGAAGTAGATAACCAGACTCAAACATTTAAGGAACCAAATGAGAATATCATAGAGAATTACTCACAGCGAAATCTATCCTTTCATTGCAACTAATTTTCACAGAGAAAATAGGTATAACTAGATAATGGGATCAAATGAGATTATCACAGAAGATTATTCACAGCGAAATCTATCCTTTCATTTCTACTAAATTTCATAGAGAAATTATATATAATCAGATAATGGAATCAAATGAGATTATCACAGAGGATTATTCACAACAAAATCTATCCTTTCATTTCTACTAAATTTCACAGAGAAATTATATATAATCAGATAATGGAATCAAATGAGATTATCACATAGGATTATTCACAGCAAAATCTATCCTTTCATTTCTACTAAATTTCACAGAGAGATTATATATAATCAGATAATGGAATCAAATGAGAGTATCCCAGAGGATTATTCACAGCAAAATCTATCCTTTCATTTCTACTAAATTTCACAGAGAAATTATATATAACTAGATAATGGAATCAAATGAGATTATCACAGAGGATTATTCCTACTAAATTTCATAGAGAAATTATATATAACCAGATAATGGAATCAAATGAGATTAACACAGAGGATTATTCACAACAAAATCTATCCTTTCATTTCTACTAAATTTCATAGAGAAATTATATATAATTAGATAATGGAATCAAATGAGATTATCACTGAGGATTATTCACAGCGAAGTCTATCCTTTCATTTCTACTAAATTTCACAGAGAAATTATATATAACCAGATAATGGAATCAAATGAGAATATCCTAGAGGATTATTCACAGCAAAATCTATCCTTTCATATCTACTAAATTTCAAAGAGAAATTATATATAACCAGATAATGGAATCAAATGAGATTATCACAGAGGATTATTCACAGCGAAATCTATCCTTTCATTTCTACTAAATTTCACAGAGAAATTATATATAACTAGATAATGGAATCAAATGAGAATATCACAGAGGATTATTCACAGCAAAATCTATCCTTTCATTTCTACTAAATTTCATAGAGAAATTATATATAACCAGATAATGGAATCAAATGAGAATATCACAGAGGATTATTCATAGCAAGATTTATCAAAAGGATGAGATTCAGATTTCTATTCGAAAAACCAGAGAGATGAATTAGAGGGAGGAAATAAAGATTGATCTAATCTAGTTCTCAGCAAGGAATTGAAACAAGATTTTTACTAATCTAATTTGTAGCAAGAATAAGATGCATGATTCAGAAATAAAATAACTAAATAAGAGAAAAACTTGGATACTTGCAATTGATGTAGAATCCCCTATGAATCCTTCAATTAGCCTCCCTTGATCCTTCAAGCTTGGAAAAATTTCTCCAAAGCAACCTTAGCTCTTCTCCAAAATGAAATATGACTACCAAAAACAATCTTTTGAGAAAAGAATTTCTTCAAGGAATAACCAGCTCCTATTTTTGAAAACTTTCATATCATTTATAAGAAAAATCCCTCTATTCCACTATCTTGAAAATTTAATTAAAAAGGAGATTCTTTCCCAATTTTGGACTTCATGCAAATTGATTAGACTTAGTGGAGGAGTTACATGCAAGGTGGTGGAGAATCCTCTAGAAGTTTCTTATTCTTCTTACAACATGTGCGATAATTGGATGTGAAAAACTAAATAAATAAATAAGAAAAATGTATATTTTCCATGTGTGTGTGTGTGTGTGTTTTATTATTTTATCCTTTTATAATATTCATTCAATCATTTAAATAGCTTATCCAAAAATATAATAGAGTTTGTATTTTAACTTCAAAAGTGATAAAGGAGGGTTGTGACATCCTCCCCCCCTTAATTTTTGCATCATCCCGATGCACTTATTGAACGTATCCAAAAAAGTCTATAGTTCATGATTAAAACAAAAAAGGAAACAACTGCTGCATTTCCTTAGTATCTTCCGACGTGGCATTCTTTTCATCTTATTGGTCCCATTGCACTTTGCACTAATCAACCTCTTTGTTGTGCAACTGGCACTGGCACCTCTCCAAGATTCTGAATGGCTCTATCATTATTCCTCCCATTTCCTAGACCTGTAAAGCATCCCAATTCAAAATGTGTTTCTCATCAGGTACATACCTTTTAAGAAGAGATACATGGAAGACATCATGGATTCAGCTCAAATAGGGAGGTAAGGCTAACTGGTATGCAACTGGATTAATCCTTCCCAATATTTCAAAGGGTCCAACATAACGAGGTGCAAGCTTAGTCTTTTTCCCAAACCTTATGGAACTCTTGTGTGGCCTAACCCTTAGGAAGACTTTCTCTCCCACCTCAAACTCCCTTGGTGTCCTGTTTTTGTCTGCATAACTTTTCTGCCTATCTGAGGCTTCCTTCAATCTTTGCCTAATTTCCTTATTTTTCCTCTCCATCTCTTTCAACTTACCTGGTCCAACAATTAATCTATCTTCAAGACTATCCCAACTCAAAGGTGTTCAACATGGTCTACCATACATAGCTTCGAAAGGTGTCATTCCCAAAGATGTTTGATAAATATTATTGTAAGAACAATCTACTAGAGGTAGGTATTCTTCCTATTTCCTCTATTGGTCCATGCAATACATGCGAAGTAGGTCTTCCATAATTTGATTTGTCCTTTTTGTCTGACCGTCAGTTTCAAGATGGTATGCGGTGCTAAAATTTAGTTGAGTTCCCAAAGCTGATTGAAGAGTGGTCCAAAACCTTGAAGTGAATCTAGCATCTCTATCTGATATGATTTTCTCTGGTATTCCATGCAACCTAAATATTTCCTTAACAAAGCGCCTAGCCTAGGTAGGTGCATCATCTGTTAGGTTCCCTAGTATAAAGTGTGCCACCTTAGTGAGTTTGTCAATTACCACCATTATTGTATCATGCCTAAAAGGTGACATGGGCAACCCTTGCACAAAATCCATGCTAATAACTTGCCACTTGTGTTGAGGTACATCGTGTAATTGTAACAATCCAGCTGGATGTCTATGTTCTGCCTTTATCTTTGACACTCCAAACATTTAGCCACATACTTGACAATGTCATTCTTCATCCCTTGCCGAAAGTATAACTTCTTTAGATCTACATAAAGTTTGTTAACTCCTGGGTGCCCTGAATAAGGGGCATTGTGAGCCTCTGACAAGACTACTTCCCTTAAGTTCCCTGAATTAGGAATATAGATTCTATTATTGTATCTGAGCAACCCATCTTCGTCTAATTTATACCCTCCAATCTTAGGATCAGTTGGATCGTATTCTAAAGTCAATTTGACTTGCTCATACCATGGTTCATGTCCTTATTCATCCATTACTTGCCTTTTTAAAGAAATTTTGAATGTTGTTATAGTCATCAAGTGTCTCCTCCTACTTAAGGCATCTGCCACCCTATTTTCCTTCCCCTTAATATATTCAATTTCAAATTCATATTCACTTAGAAACTCTAACCACCTTCTTTGTCTGGCATTTAAGTGGGGTTGGGTAAAGATGTACTTTAGTCCTTGGTTATCTGACTTTAACTCAAGGGCTTCCCTAGTAAGAAGTGTCTCCATTTCTATAGGGCATACACAATTGCTACCAACTCTAAGTCATGGGGTGCATAATTGACTTCATGAGTCTTTAGCTTTCTGGATTCGTAAGTTACTACCCCTTTATCTTGGACAATTACTCCTCCTAAACCTTCAATAGAAGCATCAGTTACGACTATGAAGTGTCCATTCGGATCTGGTACCTTTAGAATAGGTGTTGAAGTTAGTTTCCCTTTTAAAATTTGGAATGCCTTATCACTTTGTTCTATCCACACAAACCTTCTACCCTTCCTTTGTAATGAGGTGATGGGGTTTTCTATCTTAGAGAATCCTTCCACAAACCTCCTATAGTAACCTGCTAGCCCCATAAAGCTTCTTACCTCTGAAACGTTTTTAGGGAACGATCATTCTACTATTTCCTTTATCTTATCTGGATCAACTGCTATTCCTTCCTTTGATATTATATGCCCAAGGTGGTGAATCTTCTCCTCGAAGAAGGCACATTTCGATAATTTCCCATATAACTTATGTTCTCTCAACCTTTGCAAAACAATTTGTAGGTGTACTAAATGTTCCTCCTCATTCCTAGAGTAAATCAATATGTCATCTAGAAATACCAAAACAAATTTATCCCAGTAGTCATGGAGTACACTATTCATTAGGTTCATAAATGCAACTGGGGCATTGGTTACACCAAAAGGAACTACTGTGAATTCATAATGCCCATATCTAGTCCTGAAAGCTGTCTTCGGAATGTCTTCCTCAATTCTGAGTTGATGATATCTTGATCGGAGGTCTATCTTTGAGAAAAATTGCTGCTCCTTTCATTTGGTCAAAAAGATCTTCTATGCGAGGTAAAGGATAACCTTTCTTTATTGTGACCTTGTTCAACATCCTATAGTCGATGCATAGTCTTAAGGTTCCATCCTTCTTCTTAACAAACAAGACTGGCACTCCCCATGGTGATACACTTGGCCTTATTAATCCCTTAGCTAAGAGTTCCTCCAATTGCATTTTGAGCTCTTTTAATTCAGTTGTGTTCATTTGGTAAGGTGCCCTTGATACTGGTTCAGCTCCTGGTAGTACTTTGATAGAAAAGTCAAACTTCCTTTTAGGGGGAAAGCCGAGTAATTCTTCTGGAAATACATCCTTGAATTCTTTTAAGAAAGGGTTATTCTCAAAGGTTGGGGTGTTTTCCCCTTTTCCTTCATCAATTTCAACCATATAGATTTGGCCTCCTCTTCTTCTTTCCTTCTTTAATTGCATTAATGGGTTTAAGCTTTCCTTGGATTTTGACCTTCTCCCCCCCATCATCCAAACATTCAACAACTTTATTATAGAAATATAAATTAGCTTGATGGTTTGTTAACCAACTCATTCCAATAATTACATCATATAATCCTAGGGGTGCCACATAGAGATCTACCCTTGTTTCAAACTCAGGGAATTGTACCCTTGCCCTCAGCAACACTTGGTTACTTCCCTAGCCATTTTAGGGTTTTACCTAAAAGTTAAATTATGTAGCTAGTTCTTGATTTAAGATTATTTTAAAGTTTAATTTCTACCATTGCAAAACATTCCCTTAGTTGAATAAATTGAAGTGAGCACAAGGCCTAGATTTGAACCTTTGCTCTGATACCACATGTAATAACCCACCTTAATTAACCCACCAAAATTGACCATTCTTTTTTTTTTGTTTAATTTAATCATTATGTTTGATTCAATTGCATACTCTGGGCATCCATCCATTTGGATTAGGCATTCATCCATCCGGGATGAGTATCTAACCATACAGGTTAGGCATCAGTCCATACGGGACATAAGATTTCATCTATCCAATACGGGATACGCATCTACCCATACGGGGTAGGCATCAGTCCATATGGGACATAAGATTTCATCTATCCAATACAGGATAGGCATCTACCCATACGGGGTAGGCATCGGTCCATATGGGACATAAGATTTCATCTATCCAATACGGGATAGGCATCTACCCATACGGGGTAGGCATCTATCCAATCGGGATAGGAGGTGCTCTAGCCAGAGACTTAGACTCATCGAGACCATTTAGGTCCTGAGCCACTCACTAAGTACTACACTCTTCTAACAGAAGTGCACCGAGGTCACCATCCTTAGGAGTAATTAAATAATATAATACAAGCTTGAATTCCGCCTCAGAATTTGGCTTAAAGCCTCGGGAAGTCAAGCGAATCCATACAGGATTCCTTCCGAGTATGCATTGAATTACTTTTTCCAATTTAATTATCTTATCTTTCAAAATAGGATTCTTACTCAATCTTTCTTTTACCAAGCCTAGACCCCACCCATGAATGCCTGAGTATGAGGGACAACTCCATCCCAAGACTGCCTACATACCCGCTTCGGCATGGAATCAAGGCGTAAAGTATGTAGTTCTATTTTCTACTCTATGGTTGATGTAAACTGATTAGTGGGTACGCAACCCTTTCTAGGGTCAATGTCCCAGACAGTTTCTCTGCAGTTGCTACCCACGATGGTAGCGCTTAAGAAAATACTCAAGATGGCCTATTGCTTGTGGCCTAAAACAACTAGATCCTAATTCTTATCATGAGCATCACCCTTGACCAATTGCCAATCGATAATAATTCTTCGAGATTAAATCAGTTTTATAAAATCATTTCACTCATCATCCCTATAGGGGTTTACTATAGTTTAACTCAACGAATAAAAGAACGTTTTAGAATTATCTTATTAAATTATCGATCCAAGGGGGATTACCTGCCCCTTGGATTTTAACTTCCAAGTTCCCCTTATTACTCCCTGACGATTTATAGGGACGATGCCACAGACGTCGTTGATGTAGATTTATTAGGCGTTAAGTGCAATAGTTCAACATGATGGCATTACCCATAAGCGTGACCCAGAGGCACCGTATATACCGAACGCTACTAAGTTTTGGTTTTCCAACTTCCTTTATTTAATTTTCTAACTTATGATAATATCATTCTTGAAAAATAATTATGAATTTAGACATTGCAAGGCTCAATTAATTGAGATAACTACTTGATGAATTACATGGAATAAAAGCCATAACTAACATTATTTATTATTCGAAACTTGAAATATAACTTTGCATAATAATAGCGATTAGGAAATTTCCACAATAATAACGGTTAGGAAAACTTGCATAATAATAACGATTAGGAACTTGCATAAAAATATTTAAATGTATAACTTGCATGAAGAAGGGATCACCAATAATTGAAATCAACATAAAGACATTTGCATGAAGCGAAGGTAGGGTAAGTTACTTGTGAGAATATCACTTATAAAACCACTAATCACAACATAGAATTTATCTTTAATTATTTAATACGGATTAATTGCTAAGTGGATCAAAAGAATCTAATTCTAAAATTTGGCATAATTTTAATTACAACTTATAAATGGCTAAAACTAATTATAAATAAAAAATATTATCTAAGTTAAAAATTTTATTAAACTAAAAGAATTTATTTAAACTAAAACTTTATCTACATAAAAAAAAAGTCTAACAAATGTCATTTGCCAAAATTTAGAATTGAATTGGCATTAATAAAGGGAAATGGGAGTGGGACCCCACGGGTCCCCTCCACTACCTTGCGGCCACTGTCGTAGCAGTGACCATAGGCTAGTGGGGGGTACCGTTACGGTACCTGCGGAGTAATAACTCCATCCTTCGCCTGCGAGCCGGTACGCATAGGCACTTTATCATGCAGTATAACATCAATCACTTTGCATAAATTTATTAATACATAATGCATAAAAATTTATAAATACTATTACTATTACTATTACTATTACTATTACTATTACTATTACTATATATTAATTATAATTTTATGTATAAAGTTTCCAGTTTAATTTTATTTAAGCACAGAGAGTAGAATTAAACCAGAATATGAAAGGTAAAATATTAATGTAAACAATAAGAATTTACTTATAGGAGTAAACAACACAGAGAATTATTCGCAAAGGGATTCACTCCTTAGTTTTCAATTATTTCTAGTGAGAAGTAGATAACCAAACTCAAACATTTAAGGAACCAAATGAGAATATCACAGAGAATTACTCACAACAAAATCTATCCTTTCATTGCAACTAATTTTCATAGAGAAAATAGGTATAGCCAGCTAATAGGATCAAATGAGATTATCACGGATGATTATTCACAGCGAAATCTATCCTTTCATTTCTACTAAATTTCACAGAGAAATTATATATAATCAAATAATGGAATCAAATGAGATTATCACAAAGGATTATTCACAACGAAATCTATCCTTTCATTTCTAGTAAATTTCATAGAGAAATTATATATAATCAGATAATGGAATCAAATGAGATTATCATAGAGGATTATTCACAGCGAAATCTATCCTTTCATTTCTACTAAATTTCACAGAGAAATTATATATAATCAGATAATGGAATCAAATGAGATTATCCCAGAGGATTATTCACAGTGAAATCTATCCTTTCATTTCTACTAAATTTCACAGAGAAATTATATATAACCAGATAATGGCAACAAATGACATTATCACAAAGGATTGTTCACAACAAAATCTATCCTTTCATTTCTACTAAATTTCACAAAGAAATTATATATAACCAAATAATGGAATCAAATGAGATTAACACAGAGGATTATTCACAGCGAAATCTATCCTTTCATTTCTACTAAATTTCACAGAGAAATTATATATAATCAGATAATGGAATCAAATGAGATTATCACTAAGGATTATTCACAGCGAAGTCTATCCTTTCATTTCTACTAAGTTTCACACTAAAATTATATATAATCAGATAATGGAATCAAATGAGATTATCCTAGAGGATTATTCACAGCGAAATCTATCCTTTCATTTCTACTAAATTTCACAGAGAAATTATATATAACCAGATAATAGAATCAAATAAGATTATCACAAAGGATTATTCATAGCGAAATATATCCTTTCATTTCTACTAAATTTCATAGAGAAATTATATATAACCAGATAATGGAATCAAATGAGAATATCACAGAGGATTATTCATAGTGAAATCTATCCTTTCATTTCTACTAAATTTCATAGAGAAATTATATATAACCAGATAATGGAATCAAATGAAAATATCATAGAGGATTATTCACAGCGAGATTTATTAAAAGGATGAGATTCAGATTTCTATTCGAAAAACCAGAGAGATGAATTAGAGGTAGGAAATAAAGATTGATCTAATCTAGTTGTCAGCAAGGAATTGAAACAAGATTTTTACTAATCTAATTCGCAGCAAGAATAAGATGCATGATTTAGAAATAAAATAACTAAATAAGAAAAAAACCTGGATACTTGCAATTGATGTAGAATCCCCTATGAATCCTTCAATTAGCCTCCCTTGATCCTTCAAGCTTGGGAAAATTTCTCCAAAGCAACCTTAGCTCTTCTCCAAAATGAAATATGACTACCAAAAACAATTTTTTGAGAAAAGAATTTCTTCAAGGAATAACCAACTCCTATTTTTGAAAACTTGCATATCATTTATAAGAAAAATCCCTCTATTCCACTATCTTGAAAATTTAATTAAAAAGGATATTCTTTCCCAATTTTGGACTTCATGCAAATTGATTAGACTTAGTGGAGGAGTTACATGCAAGGTGGTGGAGAATCCTCTAGAAGCTTCTTATTCTTCTTACAAAATGTGCCATAATTGGATGTGAAAAACTAAATAAATAAATAAGAAAAATGTATATTTTCCATGCGTGTGTGTGTGTGTTTTATTATTTTATCCTTTTATAATATTCATTCAATCATTTAAATAGCTTATCCAAAAATATAATAGAGTTTTTATTTTAATTTCAAAAGTGATAAAGGAGGGTTGTGACAAGTAGTTCAATACGATGCCATTACCCATAAGCCTTGCCCAGAGGCACCATAAATATCGAATGCTACTAAGGTTTTTGTTTCCAACTCCTCTTTCTTAGTTTTCTATCAATAAATTTAACTATTATACTCTTGAAAGATATTAAAATAACATTACTCTAATGTAGTTGAATTCGTCGACCATTATTGCAAGAATTAAATAATTAAAAATTAACCCATGAAATTAATTCTATATATCAAGAAAGAGAATCACTCAAAAGTATCAACCTACTACTGCTAAGTGATCAAAGTTCAATGGAGAGAACTACCATCTAGTTTCTTGACATGCAACATCATTTACGCAACTAGTGAGATAATAAATATGTAAAAGGTGTAACTTGCATGATAATAGTAATGATTAACTTGTATAATAATAATAAAGTAACTTGCATGATAGTAATAAATGTAACTTGCATGAAAAAAAAAGAATAGGAAATTAAAGTTTGATTTCTAAACATGATTAATTGGAAGAGAAAAGTTCCTTACACAACTTGAACAATGAATTAACTTAATTTGCTAATTATATCCATTTAAATTAATAATTTAAATAAAATGAACCAACTAATTAACTAAATGAAACTATTTAGGTGAGTCTAAACCATGAGTTTATTTGCAAGTCCATTCTATAATTTAGATCCTCTTGATTTGGAAAGGTTGAGATATCCTTAGCACAATTAATTATTCCATCTAAAGTTTTCCCCAATCACTTGGAAAAGTAAATTCCCAGCATTGTTCCCTTTAATAGTGAAAAGAAAATTACAAATCTTTATTAATAAAATTTTGTTCATAAACTAATCAACTCCATTTGTAAAATAGACTTTAATTATAAACCACCCCATACTAATCAAAATTTGAAATTAATACAAATAAAAAAATAAATCATATTAGTATAAGAAAAAAAGAAAAGATTTCATCTTAATAAATATAAAAAAATAAATCATATTAGTATAAGAAAAAAAAACAGATTTCATCTTAATAAATATAAAAAAATAAATCATATTAGTATAAGAAAAAAAGAAAAGATTTCATCTTAATAAATCTAATATTCCACTAATAAATAAAAACTCAAAATTTACATTAAAGAACAAAAAATTAGTTTTAAAAAACAACAAATAATAATAAAAGAAAAAGAAATAACCTAAAGCATATTTATTAATTCTTGCTTTGATAAGTATTAAGGGAGGGCCTACCTACATGCAAGAAGTTAAACGCCCAAAACATGATTAATTTTCTTTTTGAATAAAGTTGAATGATGTTAATATATTTATTTTTATCTGAGTTTTAATAAAACTTGGAGAGGGGTTTAATAAATCTGGAAAGATAATTATTAAGTATACAAAGATTTATACACAAATGTACAAATATATGTTCACAAGAGAGATAAATTTATTCAGAGAAATAATAAACAAGTATAAAAGATTCATTTATAGAGAAATAATAAAATTTAATCCACAAGGAAAGTAAAATTTATTTGCAGGGAAAGAAAAATTTATACACAGATGAACAAATATATGTTCGTAGAGAGATAATTTATTTCACAGAGATACAATAAATAAGTATAAGAATATTTATACATAGATGAACAAATAAGTATAAAAAGATTTATACATAGATGAACAATTTATGTTCACAGAGAGATAAATTTATTCACAAAGTATTCATAGAGATCATCAAACATAGAGGTTTGTATTCAAGGGAGAAATTTTGTTTGAAAGAAAATATTTTACTTACGTAGCTTTTTAGATTTAAAATTCAAGAAAAGTGAAAAGTACAAAAAAATCTGAATTTTTTTCTTTCTTTTTCTCTAAAACAAAATAATAAGATCTACATGTGCACTATTGAGAGTATCAAATGCATTTCTCCTTTATGATTTAAACTACCTAAATAATTGAGAAATGATTTCTTAAAGAAAATTATCATACAAATAAAATAAAAAAATAAATAAAATCTAAGGGAGAGATAGAAGATATTTCTTTTGAAATGAAATTAAGCGATTGTAAAGAGGGGAGAACGTGGATTGACAAAGCTTTTGATGTTGAATCCTCTCCAATCTTCTAGCTAGCCTTCTTATAACCTTCCTTATAGCTTGGTGAGAATTCTTCAAGAAAAACTTATCAATTCTACAATGAAGTAAGGCTACAAAAACCTTCTACTATTAACAAACAATTTTCAAGAATTTGAGAAACTACTTTTTTACACCAAAATAAATGAACCCCCTTTCTTAAAGTTTATCAAACATTATATAGAAAAGGTGCACCATTCCCACTATCTAATGAATTAATTAAAATTAGAGATTCTTTTCCCAAATTATCCTTATGCAAAATCCAGCATGTGCTCAACTAGAATTTTGAATAAATAGTTAATTTGCCAATAGAATTTATGATTTTTAAGTGTGTGTGTGTGTCCACCATTTAACTCATTTTATATAAAATAAATAATTTCAACCTCAATAAATAAAACACTTCTAATTAACAAAACTCAGAAAATGATATGAAATATAATAGGCAAAATTTATTATGCTATTTTATTGAAATGATAAATGTTTGTTATAGTATAAATATTTTTTGCTAACATGACATAGAGAATATATACTAGCGTATATGTCTTAAATTTTAATTTAATCTATATAAAATACGCCAAGAGATATCCTTCTCGAGGCATCTATTTCAATTTAGGGTGTAAAATTGATTAAAAATAGACGCCTCAAGAAGGATATCTCTCGGCATATTTTATATAGATTAAATTAAAATTTAAGACATATATGCTAGTGGCAGTTGCGCAACGCGACATGGAAAACATAAAATAAATGAAATATATAATTATATAGTATCTTTTTCTTGAATTGAATTATATTATAGTATTATAATATTAATATGTTATTATATTATCTTGTAGAGATATAAGAAATATATCCATTTAGACTATTTTTAATAAATGTAGGTGTTGCAAGATTAAAGTATATACCAAAATGTAAGAGATATATTAGACTTTATTTAATGATAGTATAAAATAATATTTAATGGTCAGTATTATGGCTATGGATAGGGTTAGGGTTAAGGTTAGTATTATGGTTAGATTTAAGGTTTACATCATTGTTAGGGTTACGATTAGGGTTCACATCAAGGTTAGGGTTTGGTTTAGGACCTTACATTTAGAATTATGGTTAGGATTAGGATTTAGGATTACTATTAGGATTATGGTTAGGGTTAGAATTTAGGATTACTATTAGGACTACGGATAGGGTTAGGGTTTACATCATGGTCAAGACTGAGGTTTGGGTTAGGGTTAGTATTTGTATCATGGTTAGGGTTAGGATTTACCACATGATGAGGGTTGGGGTTAGGGTTAGGGTTAGGTTTTGAGTTTACAGTTGGGGGTTATTGGTAGGGTTAGCATTAGGTTTATATTTAGGGTTATGTTTAGGATTATGATTATGGTTATGGATTATGTCATGGTTGGGGTGAGGGTTAGGGTTAGGTTAACATTAAGAATAAGGTTATGGTTAGGATTTTGATTACGGTTGGGGTTTAGAGTTATGGTTAGGGTTATTATTTATATCATGATTGGGATGAGGATTAGGTTTAGGGTCATAGTTTGGATTATCGATATGGTTAGGGTTTACATCATGGGTAGGGTTTGGGTTAGGGTAAGGGATAAGGTTAGGGTTAAGGTTTAGGGTCACGATCAACATCATAGTTAGGGTTGGTTTTAGGTTTACGGTAATGGTTTCGGTTAGAATATATATCATCGTTATCATTAGGGTTAGGATTATGATTAGAATTCGGGCTTAATATTAAGGTGAGGGCTAGGATTAGGATTATAGCTAGGGTTGAAATTTAAGGATAGGGATAAGTTTTAAATTAGGGATAAGGATTATTGTTAGTATCGAGTTTAGAGTTATGTTGAGGATTAGGGTTAGGGTTAGAATTATGATTAGTGTTAGGGTTTAGAATTATAATTAGGATTATGGTTCGGGTTATGGTTCACACATGGTTGGGGTTAGGGTTAGGGTTAGGGTTTGGATTATGATTAGGCTTAGGGTTATGGTTATTATTAGGATTATTGTGAGGGTTAGGGTTTATATTGTGGTTAGGGTTAGGCTTATCATTAGGGTTATGATTAATATTTGTATTGTGATTATGTTTGTTATGAGGGTTAGGACATATGATTAGGGTTAGGTTTAGGTTTATAGTTAGGATTATGGTTAAAATTACGGGTGTATCATAGTTAGGGACAATGCTTGGGTTAGGGTTAGATTTTGGGGTAGGGTTATGATTATGGCTATGAGTATATAATAGTTAAGGATAGTGTTAGGATTAGGCTTAGCCTTTGGGGTGGGGTTAGGGTTAGACTTTAGGATTATGGTTAGAGTTATAATTTAGGATTATGGTTAGTGTTTACATAGTAGTTAGGTAAATAGATTAATAGATAAGGTTAGACTTAAGTTTAGGGTTTGGATTAGGGTTAGGTTTTTTCTTAAAGATAGATTCAAGGTTAGGGTTAGGATTTATGATTAGTGTTATAGTTAGGGTTAGGGCCTAGTATTAGGGTTATTGCTAGGATTATGGTTATGTATGTTGCAAGGTGTGGGCCCTTGGTCTCTGTGTAGCAAAAGTGATGTGTTTGCGACATAGCATAACTGCCTCTTATGGATTTTATAAGTCTAGTGGTTGTATCAAGCATTGACAAGTCGATCTTTTGGTGCAACGACAACCACTCTGAACAATTGGTATCAAAGCTAGGTCACGGGCTCAAACCCCGCTTGTGTTGAGGGGGGATTGTTGCAAGGTGTGGGCCCTTGGTCTCTATGCAGCAAAAGTGGTGTGTTTGCGACATGGCTTAACCCTCTCCTATGGATTCTATAAGTCTAGTGGTTGTATCAGGCATTGACAAGTTGATCTTTTGGTGCAATGACAACCACTCCCAACAATGTATAGGGTTATAGATAGGGTTATAATTACAGTTAGGGGTGTATCATAGTTAGGGAACAGTTTGGGTTAGGTTTTTGTGTAGGGTTACTATTACACTTATAATTATGGTTAGGGGTATATAATAGTTTGAAATAATGTCTAGATAAGGGTTATCTTTTAGCGTAAGGTTAGGGTTAGACTTTAGGATTATGGTTAGAGTTATGTTTTAGGATTCTAGTTATGTTTTATATTGTAGTTAGGTTTAGGTTAATGGATAGGTTTAGACTTAAGTTTATGGTTTGGATTAAGGTTAAGCCTTGTCTTAGAGATAGATTCAAGGTTAGGGTTAGGGATTATGGTTATTGTTATGGTTATAAATATAACTTAATTTATGGGTAGAGTTAGGGTTAAGGTTTATATCACGGTTAGGGTTAGTGTCAAAGGTTAATACTAAAATTAATGTTAGGGTTTACACCATGGTTAGGGTTAGGTTTAGCATTAGCATTATGGTTAGGATTTACATCATGATATGTGTTATTATTAGGGTTAGGGCTTAGGATTAGGGTTATTATTAGTATTCTGGTTAAGTTTAGGGTTATAGTTAGGATCATGTCTATGGTTAGGGGTGTATCATAGCTAGGGACAATGCTAGGGTTTAGGGTTAGGTTTTGGGGTAGGGTTAAGGTTGTAGTTATGATTATGGCTAGGGGTATATAATAGTGAGGAATAGTATTAAGATTAGGGTTATCATTTAGGTTAGCATTAGGGTTAGGTTTACATTTAGGTTAGGGTTAGCTTTAGGTAAGGGTTAGGGCTAAGTTTAGGTTGGGGCATATTATTTCTACGGTTAGGGATGTATCATAGTTACATACAACACTAGGGTTTAGGGTAGGTTTTGGGGTAGGGTTAAGATTATGGTTATGATTATTGTTACGAGCATATAATAGTTAGGGATAGTGTTAGCATTAGGGTTAGATTTTGGGGTAGGTTTAGGTTTAGACTTTAGGATTACGATTAGAGTTATGGTTTGGGATTATGGTTATGGTTATATCATAGTTAGGTTTTGGATAATAAATATGGTTAGACTTAAGTTTAGGGTTTGGATTAGTGTTAGGTTTTGACTTAGAGATAGATTCAAGGTTAGGGTTAGGGTTTATGATTATTTATAATTAGAGATATAATTTAATTTAGGGTTAGGGTTTATATCATGGTTAGGGTTAGTGTTAAGGATTACTATTAGGATTAATGTTAGGGTTTACACCATTGTTAGGGTTAGGTTTAGCATTAGAGTTTACAATAATGGTTAGCATTTACATCATTGTTAGGGTTATTGTTAGGGTTAGAGATAAGGTTTAGAGTTATTGTTAGTATTACGGTTTAATTATAAGGTTATAGTTAAGTTTATGATTAGGTTATCATTGGGGGATTACGGTTAAGGGTTAAGGTTATATTTAATTAGATTTAGCATTCAATTATGATTAGGATTTGATTATTATAACAATTTAATTATAATTAAGGTTAGGATCATAGTTCAATTAGGATCAAGGTATGGAGTAGATTACGGTTACAGGTAGCTTAAGATTAGAGTTCAACTAGGGTTAGATTTAATTTGAGGGATAGGATCTAATTATGGTTATTTAGGATTCATGTTGTAATTAGAGATTAATTGTAGAGTTATAGTAAACTTGAAGGTTAGCTTATGATTAAGTTTAAATTAGTGTTAAGGTATATTTTGAGGTTATGGCTCAATCATGGCTAGATTATGGTTGAAGTTAATTTTAGGGTTAGATTTAAATTTTGTAAGATTAGTTTTAGTGTTAATGTTAGGGTTTGAGTATAAAGCATGATGTTTGGGATTAGGGTCCTTCAGTAAAGATGGATTTTAAGGTTAGAGTTAACGTTTAATTAGGGTTATGGTTATGTTAACCTAAAGGATAAATTAGGGCTATGATTCAATTACATTAGGGTTAAGGTTAAATTAGGATTATAGTTAATTGATGCTAAGGGTTTCAGATATAATTTGATTAGGATTATGGTTCAATTAGGGTTAGGACTTAGTTATGGTTAGGGTTCAATTAAGGTTCTAAAGATCAAGGTTTAATTCTAGGATTAGAGTTAATTTGAGAATTAGGTTGAAATTATGGTAAGATTATATGCTTAGGGTTAAGCTTAGGCTATAATTAGGGTTACTCTAGTAGGATAATTCTTGGGGCGGGGATTGTGTTTCAATTATAATGAGTGATAGGGTTAGGGCTCGGATTCAATCAGGAATAAGGTTAGCATAACAATTTAATTAGGGTTGGATTTAGTGTTTAGATTTAAATAGGGTTAATGTTTAAGAATGAGGCATTATGTTTGGGTGAGGGTTCTATAATAATGCTTGGTTTTAATATTAGAGTTAATTTTTAGTTAGTTATGGGTTACATTAGCCCAAAGATTCAATTAAGTTTATATTAGGGATACAATCATTGTTAGGTTGGGTTTAGAGTTGAGGTTATTTTAGAGTTAGGGTTTAGGTTATTAATACAACAATTTTTGACTCATTTGAAAATTGAATTTAGTAGTGGACAAAATGCATAAAAAAATTGTAAATATTTTAAAAAATATAATTTATATAGTTTAGAGAATATTCATTTCCAAAATATACTTAAAGAAAATTTAATATAGTAAAATACCTAATATTCATTATGGAAATTTAGACATAATATATTAAGCTTGATACGTATTAAGCTTGAAACATAATATTAATTGAAAATTATGTTATGATGTTAACTATTCATCAAGTAAACCATGGACAACTACAACATATGCGCATTCTAGCATAATGAATTTTAATACATTTCACCCTTTTTTTAACTATCCATGAAATTATGCTTACAATTAATGAAGATTCAAATAAGATCGAAATTGGTTTTAAGATTCCATTAGGATTAGGGTTGATTCCAATCCTAATAACTATTATAAAAAAATTACACTATGATAATATATAATTTTACTATTATATTCATTGCCTTGCAAATTTGGAATAGATATTCATAAGAAAAACAAACTAAAAAATTTGAGGCATTAATTCTTCCAAAATAAATTATTCAAGTAATAACCTCTATAAATCTTGATCACTACAACTTGTTACCATATTTTTTTACAAAATTTAAGGCATAAATTCTTCCAAAATAAATTATTAACTTGTATAAATCTAGATCACTACAACTTGTTACCATATTTTTATTCTAGAACTTACTAAGTTTTGTAACTTTTTAAAAAAAATGTATTTAGTTGTATATCTTTCCTCTTTTTACTAGATTTTGATTTTTTGATTAATTTTAATTAAAAAATCCATTCTTTCACTACAAATTATTACCATAATTTTTTTTCTAACTTACTAAGTTTTGCATTTTTTTTTTTAAATTACTAAATTTAATATCTTTCTTATTTTTACTACAATCTTTATCTTTTTGCAAACAAAACATGGAAACATCTATTTTATTAGAAATAACATGCTTTAATATCTAAAACATGTATGCTATATTTAAAACAATTTAAATCATAATAATTATTTTTGCAAATAATATTAGTTTTATACAATTTTTTTAAAAAATAATAGGATTTCATAAAAACCAAATACAACATACTATATTTACATCAGTTTTACATTGGGAATATACCATTTTGACAGAGTATTTACATCAGTTTTACAATTGGTATGCAGCAGGTTCAGTTGGTACCCAACTTCATGGTGACTATTTTTTTGCTGATTTAGAGTGCCATTTTTTGTGTTAGGACAATGATTTTACTTCCCCTATTAGATATTCCCTCTCCGTTGTAATTCTGCTCTGTCACAGTGCCTCAGTTTAAAGAAAGTAATAGTCATTAGAGTCAACATATGTAAGGGAAAATAGATCAACCTAAATGTCTCCTTAATCTCTAACTTATGGGACTTGCATAAAAAGGAATATAAATAAATTATTTTACTTTAATAGTTATCTTAAATTATACTTTGTTGAGAGGAAACAAAAGTAATCTTTGTAATGTATTTTATGATATTTTATCTAGATTTTTCTTCCATTAAAAATTTTAAGTCAAATTTTGAAAGAAACAAAAAATTAAATAAAAATGGTAAGTGTCACACACAACCTTACTAATCTAAAAGAACGCAAACATTGTTTCTGGTAAAAGAAAAATGTAAAAGAAAATTAAAAAACTTGAAACTGTTCATTCTACCTGTGCAAATCCGAGGTGAAAGTGAAATGTCTCTCCTCAAATTTGAATTCAGTGAACAACATAGAGCCAATCACCTCTACTTGAGGAAGAAACTGTGCTAAAGAACACCGTGCAGATGAATACTCTGATTGTAGAACACCCATGTGGAAATTAAAATATTTTGATTGCAGGATTGAATTGATGAAATTGAAGAGAGGTGAATGCGAGTCCTCTATATGCAGCGGTAAATTCAATCCTTTCAACTTCCTTCGGTAAAAAAATTGTATTGAATGTGTTTGAAGCATGCATCCTAATGGCTGCAAAGAATCTGCTTGGACCATGACAGCTTGGATGGTGACAGTTCAGTAACGTTTTCTCTTCCACCTCAACAATAAAATATAACATTCGCTTTTCCACTTCTCCAACTAAGTGATTTCCAAATATAGCATTAGTGAATTTATATTTTATTCGGTTGTTGAATGTGCGATTATAATTGCCAAAATGTATACACATGGCTAAGGAGTGGAATAGCTTGAAGAATACGAACCACTTCTTTTTTCTTACATTGTTATTGGTGATGACCCCTATATGATGCCATTGTAGGTTATGTCTCTCGGCGTAATTATTATAATTCATGACCTATATATTATTATTACGTGAACTAAATATTATTTTAATAACCTGAAAATATTCCTTAAAAAAACCCATGAAGAAAGTGGATCGGAGAAATCCGGTAATAAGATGTAAATTATTTGAGCCAATTATATTGAAGAAAAACAATTTCTCTAATTTGAAAACTGAAAAATTATGCATCTCGACTATTAATTTTTTTTTAAAAACCATCAAAAGAAAAAAATCATAGAAATAATCGTTGGAAAAACAATTTAATAATAACAAGTTAATGAAAACTTGGTCCAACCTATTGCAATAGTACTAGCCTAATGGCAAGTACTAATAATACAACACATGCCAATAATTCAAAGATTATAATTTTACTATATTTTATATTATTTATAAATAATTATGAAAATACTTTGGTGATTGTGATTTCAAGGTTACTAATAATATTTTTCAGATATTTTTAAAACCTTTTACTAATTTTGAGTCTAATGTTTCTTTCAACTTTCTTTGGAGGTGAAAAAATTACAAAATAATTTGAATAAATATTTTATTAAACTATTAGCTTTTAATCTTAAGTAAATTATAGTTTAGAGTTATGGTTAGACTTCAAATTATCGTTCTAGTGAAGTGTGATACCTCCAGCTACAACACACGCAATAGTACTAGCCTAATGGCAAGTACTAATAATACAACACATGCCAATAATTCAAAGATTATAATTTTACTATATTTTATATTATTTATAAATAATTATGAAAATACTTTGGTGATTGTGATTTCAAGGTTACTAATAATATTTTTCAGATATTTTTAAAACCTTTTACTAATTTTGAGTCTGATGTTTCTTTCAACTTTCTTTGGAGGTGAAAAAATTACAAAATAATTTGAATAAATATTTTATTAAACTATTAGCTTTTAATCTTAAGTAAATTATAGTTTAGAGTTATGGTTAGACTTCAAATTATCGTTCTAGTGAAGTGTGATACCTACAGCTACAACACAAAACACTCAATAGATCATTACAAGCATGGTTAGCAAATAATAAGCAAACAAAGATGAACCATGACAAACCGACCTATCGCCTCCTAAGAGATGCGAGTATGGTTTTTTTCTCAGATCTGGATAAGCAATCCCAATGACTTGACTACACCTAGATGGAGGATTTGAAATGATAATGATATGCGAAGATGAGATTGATTATGCTAGATTGATACAAGAGACTAATAAAGATAATCATATGCATGATTAAGCTATGATGATGCAATTAAGCTAGAAAAGAGATTGATTAAGCTACATGATTCAACAATTATGCTAGAAAACAATCAAATTAAACTAAATCTAAGATGCAATTTATTATAACAACAATGCTCAAATGATATGCCTATAGTAACAATGCCTAAATTGATGATGAGATGGGATCCTTATTGCTCCAAATTGGGGGATATTTATAGGATTTCCAAGGCCAGGGGTGAGGTGGTGGAAATAAACGGTCAAGATTGAGTCTAAAGATATCAAGGGTGAAATCGGAGGAGGTTGAAGAAGAGGTTGGAGGAAGAGACACTTGTCATCTCTGTGGTGACAAGTGTCAAGGAGCTTTGCTCATAAAATGGAAAGTGTCCAAGAGAGGAGACATGATATATGAAAAGTGTCATGTGTCTCAAGAAGAAAATATCCACACCATAGGAGGTTAGGATAAATAGGTTAGAATATGCGAGATAGGATAGGGTTAGGCAAACCCAAGGTTAGGTGGAATGGGTTAGGTTAGATGGATGGTTAGGTTAGGTGGTTAGAAGTTAGGAGGCATGTGGGTAATTTGAATTTAAAAATTCAAATAATAGGAAAAGACTAATTAATTATCAACAACTCATGAATTGATTTGTTTTAATTAATTAGAGGATTAGAAGAATTGATTGAAGTGGGGCGAGGATTAATTAATTTGAATTAATTAATCAAAGGGGACTATTGAAATGAACCTATTAAATAAATCCTTAGATTTATTAATAAGTAGGTGAAAGGGATAAATTTAATCAAATTGCCTAATGAATTCAATTAAATTAGGAAGGGGGATTAACTAAATATTTTTTTATTTAATTAAATATCTTCAGACCATTTTTAGGTGTATACATTTTGCCCCTCTTTGAAGAGAGGTGTGATGACACGTTGATTCAAAGAATAATCTCATTTTGATGATGATATTGGTTCGATAGGATGCCCCAACTATTGATTGATAAATCATTATATGATGATGCCCCCTCAGGAGATCAATTGAGATAATTGACCTTTGGAGTTTTTGGATCTTTGCGAAATTGATATCCCAATTAGAAATGATTTGATTTCTGCAACTATGGTTAATGAAAGTGCGAGTTCTATGATCACAGTGATGAAGTTTCTTGATTATTGATAAAGCTTGATAGGTTAGATTGATAAGATCGAGAGTCAGTCTAGTTTTAGGAATGAAACCTCCTGTATAAGACAAAGATGATCAAAGCATCTAGTTTCAAGAACGATATATCATGTATAAGGCATGATCAGAACATCTGGTTTCAGGAAAGATACATCCTATATAACACATGATAGGATCAATTTAGATGCGATTTATTAATAGAATTGATAAGGTTGATTGGGTACAGGACTAGCAATTTGTTGATATCAAGTTGCAGATTGATTCAGATATGTTGATGTTGGTTCTGTTGAGGGGGGAATATAAGATTTTCACTAGGTCGATAATATCTTGAGAGAGATGAGTCATCACTCTGATTGCTTATACACTTATGATAATACCTTGATGATTCCTATGATAGATTTAACCTTGGATAGAATGAGCATGTGGGATCCCATGCAAGAATGAAATGCAAGCTAAATGCAAAGCTACGACCGGACCAATCACTGGGTTATTGCGTTTTGTCATCATTAAACTTTTTAAAATGTGAGAAGTGAGTGCTAACATCGATGGTATAATTGGAACCATGATGACCTGAGCACGACTTTCCTAGATTTTGATATTGCAAGTTAGCACAAGCATCGAGATATAATTGAACCAAGATGACCTGAGTGCTGCTTTCGTAAAACAAGAAGTATTAACCATTTTTATATGCAAATTGGAAATATCTTCAATGATACTCTGATGATCATGTCCCGAGATAAATTTGCACATATTAATGATTAATTTACAAACAACAAACAAGAAAAATATCATGTTCCTTCCTTATTCCTCTAGTCAGAGACATCTTGGAGTCAGTCAGAAATCATGATAGCGAAAATCAAGATAGAAAAGTTGAACAATCATCCTAAAATCACTATCCAAAAGATACAATCCATTGAAAAGTGTGTGATGTGCTTAAACTGACTTTGTGATAGTTTGATAGCTGATAATTTGATCTTGTGTTCAACGTTGGATGCATCTTAGTTATTGCTTGATAAGGGTTGCCTAACTATTGTTCTACCTATTTGATTAAGCTCAAAATGATCAAAAAATTTATCCCCATCTAGGTGCAAGATTTTGCCCCAAGCCTAGAAACAAATTTAGTATGATATACCTAATGATCCAAACCATGGCGAGAAGCCACCCGGGATGCCTACGTATGTACAAAGGCTTTATTATGGATATGAACAGCGTTGATGGAAAAGAATGCAAGTGGAAGGATTCATGACCTAATAGATGGAAGAGCTAGCTTCGCCAGGTTTTCACCATTTGTTTTAATTGCACTTTTTCTCTTTTTTTTTTTTTGATTTTCTGTTTTTTTTCTTTTTTTGGATTTTTTGTTTTTTCACACATAAAACTTCTTCAAATGCATGTTATTGATGGGCTCTTCAACCTGATCCCCATCCTCTGTTGATAGTTGATATACTCCTAACCCAAATATTGTTGTGACCACAAATGGACCTAACCGGTTTGGTTTGAACTTTCCTTTCTTTTCTCGATCTACCTGGTTACATCGATTTTCCTTTAGTACTAGTTCCCCAACTCGAAATTCTCTCGGTTTGACCCTGTGACTATAACTCTGGCACATTCTTTGTTGATATGCTTTTAAATGATCAAAGGCATTTTGTCTTCGTTCATGGATCAATTCTAACTCCTGTAATCGAGACACTCATTGTTCTTCATTTGGGATAAGACCTTTTAATGATACTCATAGAGAAGGTATCTCTACTTCTATTGGTAGTATTGCTTCTAATCCATAAACAAGACAGAAAGGTGTGGCACCTATTGGTGTGCAGATACTGGTACAATAGGCCCATAGAGCAGGGTTCAATTGAATATGCTAATCTCTTCGAGCATCATTCACTGTCTTTTTGAGGATTTTTAAAATAGTTTTGTTTGATTCTTCTGCTTTCCCATTCCCTTGTGGATAGTAGGGTGTGGAAAATCTGTGTTGGATCTTGAATTTCTCACATAGTTCTTGGACATCCTAATTCTTGAATTGTCACTCATTATCAGTGATAATGGTCATGGGTATTCCATAGTGACAAATGATATAATTCAAGATAAATGAATCAATTTGTTTTCATGTGATATTTATGAGAGGTACTTCCTCAATCCATTTTGTGAAATATTTTGTAGCTACAAGGATGAATTTGTGACCATTAGATAAAGAAATATTTATCTTTCCTATTAGATCAAGACCCCATTGGTAGAAAGGCCAAGATGTTGTGAAAGCATAAATTTCTTGTGCTAGTTCATGAATCAAATTCCCATGGATATGACATTGTCTACATGTTCTAGCTATCTAGAAAGAATCTCTTTCCATAGTTGGCCAATAATAGCCCAAGCGTATGAGTTGTTTTGAAAGGGTAAGACCACTTGAATGAGTGCCACAAATGTCATTATGGATTTCATGTAAGGCCTTCTTAGATTCTTCTTGTTCAAGACATCTTAAAAGAGTACCATCTAGACCTCATTTAAATAGGGTATCCACGACGAGAGTATAATGGGAGGATTGGCGAATAAAGTTTCTCTTTTAATTTTTTGATAAGTCAGGAGGGAGGATATTATCTTTCAGGTATGTATAAGTTTGTCCATAGAGAGAGGAATCATGCCCAACAAGGTGACAAATAGTTTGGGAATCGGGACAATTATAAGTAGGGTAAAACAACTCTTCCACTAGGAATTCATAACGCTCTTGATTTTCCTGTGTCTGAAGGAGAGAAGGAAGTGTATCCATGGATTCTGCTTTTTTTTGTCATTCCTTGGAATCTGCTGAAAAGTTATTTCTACAAAGTATTTTTTGATATCATCAACCATCTTTTTATAAGGCATCAACTTTTCATGCTTTGTTTGATAATCATCATTGATTTGATTAATGACAAGCTAAGGGTCTCTAAAGACTTGAAGTTGTATAATGTTCCATTCTATAGTCATTTTGATACCTGTAACCAAGGCTTCATATTCTATTGTATTGTTGGTACATGGAAAGCTTAATTTGCATGCTTTTGGAATTGTATGACCATGTTGTGTGATGAATAGAATACCTGCTCCTGATCCATGTTGTGTTCTATTATTGATGCATGTTCCTAGGCTAATATTCGGGTGATGTATTATAAGATCTGGATCAAACCCTGGAATGCCTGCATATGACGAGGCAAAATTGATTTTCCTTCGTTTGAAGAATTTCATATATTGTTGCCTTGCTAGTTCTGATAGAGAAGCTATTGGATATAGATCAGTTGTGCTAATGTTAACTATCTCTGGTGGTTCCATCAGGATAGATGACCTCTTGTGATAGAATTCAGGTAAGGTGTCAAATCTCCCATCTTCCGATGCCTCGAGGATGTTTTCACCATTAGATGCATCTTTTGTTTTTACTTTTTCTCGATCTAATGTTGCCAAGAAATGGTTTTCAATATTAGACCTAATATTGTTTTCTTGATTTTCACTTTTGCGACTAGGAGATTTTTCACCCACTTGACTCGAAGATATGTTAGCAAAATCCTTGGTGAAAATTGTTGCTGGTTCAATTGCATTGAGATATAAGGATATGGCATGGTCATTAGGAAAGGTATCAATGGTAGTATGTCCTTCATTTTCCTAGTCCATAGGTTCAGGAGGGATTAAGGATAAAGGATCCTCATGTTGGATAGTTTCAAAGATATTAAGGTTCGCTATAAAGATGTCAAGGATTTCAGTATGTATTTCCATGTCTAGAACGATACTCTCATCAGAATGACCTTTCACAAGTAGCTCTTGATTGTCCTCGATTAAGTCCAAGTCAACCAAATGTTATTATGATTCAAGTGGACTAGTTCCTAACATTTTTCCTACATACGTGTGAAGTATATCGACTCCTACATATTCTTCTTCCCTTTCAATTTGAATTTGCTCTTGTTTGTTTTTCCATGATAGCAAATATTCTTCATTCCCTCGATCTTTTAGCTGCATTTGTTTTTCCATGTTTGACAAATTGAGGCAGATGATTATTCTTTGCATTGTGTGCTTGAAGATGTTGCCTCTTTTTCATGTGAAACAATGACCTCTTGAGCTGATTTTAGATTACTACAACACTGCAATGGATTTGAGTCTACTGATATCGTGATTTCTTGCCCATTGTGTGGATATTTTAGGCATTGATGACATGTTGATGGAATAGCATGTATGTCATGTATCCATGGTCTTCCCAAGAGTAGGTTGTATGGTAATTCCAAGTCAAAAACTTCACATATTATGTCTTTCTGCAAAGGTCCCACTCTGATGGATAATACCACAATTCCTTTAGAGGAATTCTCTTCTTCATTATATGCTTTGATGGTGATCTTTTTCTGAGGATCAACTGTATCTTCTGAATAACCTAGAGAATGGACAAGACTCATGAGAAAATGTTTAAGCCAGCTCCACCATCTATTAGAACACATTTAATGAGCATTATATGAATGAGGACTTCAATTTTCAAGGGATCGTTATGGGGATGTTGCAAGGAATCAATGCTTGGATATGAAGGAGATGATATATGAATAGGATCCTCTGAAATAGGTTTGATGGGTATATTGTTTAGTCAGGACACTATGGAAGACTCTTGCAAGTTTTCAAGAGGTGTAGGAATAGATACCTTTGGAGAGTCAATTTTCTTATGGGGTACTGAACCATTGCTAGACATAGGTGCATGATTTTGATTTTCCTCAGCAAAATCCCTTAGGGATCTCTTTGAGAGTTTCATAAAAGAGCCACATTTCTTTAGAGATGTATTTGAATCCTTGTGAGATTTTGATACCTGCAACTGCAACACAAAATACTCAATAGATCATTACAAGCATGGTTAGCAAATAATAAGAAAACAAAGATGAACCATGACAAAGCGACCTATCGCCTCCTAAGAGATGTGAGTATGGATTTGCTCTCAGATCTGGATAAGCAATCCCAATGACTTGACTACACCTAGATGGAGGATTGGAAATGATAATGATATGCAAAGATGAGATTGATTATGCTAGATTTATCCAAGAGACTAATTAAGCTAACGATATGCATGATTAAGCTATGATGATGATACAATTAAGCTAGAAAAGAGATTGATTAAGATACATGATTCAACAATTATGCTACAAAATGATCAAATTAAACTAAATCTAAGATGCAATTTATTATAAAAACAATGCTAAAATGATATGCCTATAGTAACAATGCCTAAATTGATAATGAGATTGGATCCTTATTTCTGCAAAATGGGGGATATTTATAGGATTTCCAAGGCTAGGGATGAGGTGGTAGGAATCAACGGTCAAGATTGAGTCTGAAGATATGAAGGGTGAAATTGGAGGAGGTTGAAGAAGATGTTGGAGGAAGAGACACTTATCATCTCTGTGGTGACAAGTGTCAAGGAGCTTTGCTCATAAAATGGCAAGTGCCCAAGAGAAGAGACATGTGGCAAAAGTGCCATGTGTCTCAAGAAGAAAATATCCACACCATAGGAGGTTAGGATAAAGAGGTTAGAATGTGCAAGATAGGATAGGGTTAGGAAAACCCAAGGTTAGGTGGAATGGGTTAGGTTAGATGGATGGTTAGGTTAGGTGGTTAGAAGTTAGGAGGCATGTGGGTAATTTAAATTTTAAAATTCAAATAATAGGAAAAGACTAATTAATTCTCAACAACTCATAAATTGATTTGTTTTAATTAATTAGAGGATTATAATAATTCATTGAAGTGGGGGGAGGATTAATTGAATTAATTAATCAAAGGGGGCTATTGAAATGAACCTATTAAATAAATCCTTAGATTTATTAATAAGTAGGTGAAAGGGATAAATTGAATTGAATTGCCTAATGAATTCAATTAAATTAGGAAGGGGGATTAATTAAATAATTGCTTATTTAATTAAATATCTTCAGACCATTTTCAGGTTTATACACAAATAACCCTGGGAATTAATCTTGTTAAATTAGAATTAGCGTTACTATCAGAGTTACGGTTATCTTTTATATTTTGTCTTATATCTTAAAGTATATCTAGTATTATAATATAAAAATTATTATTTTAGTTAGATTAGGGTTATCCTCATATTGTTTAATACTCTATCACTTTTAAGTAAAATAGAATTAGATAATATTACAATATATAATATCTTGTTGTTTCTGATATTCAACCTCATTTCTCAAAAATCAAAATCAAAATTAATATCAAATTATAATGCACATAATTTTAACCTACACTATATATAATTCAAAATTACAATTATAATTCAACAAACATTGACTATTTTTATTTCTTAATTATATAACTACAACCTTATGATTTCACTTTTGATAAAGCTTTACTAATAGACTAATAATCAAATCATTTAAACAAACATTCTTATTAAAAAAAAAAAGTCTTAGATACTTCATTTATTACATTTATTACTTCTACTTCTATTATATTATTAAAGCGGCAAGTACTAGCCAATAGGTGGTACTTGTTATTATTAGTACTTTTCGTTAGGCTAGTACTATTGCAATCGGTTGCACACAATTTTCATTAACTTGTTATTATTCATTTAATCTTCCACCAATTATATCTATGAATTTTTTCTTTGGTTTTTTTTTTCAATTTTGAAATAGTTAAGATGCATGATTTTTAAGTTTTTAAAATATAAAAAATGTTTTTCTTCAATCTTATTGGCTCAAATAATTTGCATCTTATTACTAGATTTTTTGGATCCACTTTTAATTTATTTAAAAAAAACTCATTCAATTTGATAATATAAAAGTTTGATAAATCTAAACTTTTTTTATTTGATATATGTTACAAGGTAACTACCATGACAAATAAATTTTGCCAATATTGTAATGTTAATTAATTGATTATTAATTAATTGTGAAATTATTTGTATTTACCATTACAAGGTAACAAATATTTTAATTTTCAAGTAATTTATAAATAGCTCTTGGCTGGTTAGGTTAGCGTTATGCTCACCCAATTTAATACTATAGTCATAAAAATTATAAAATAGTAATATAATTTTTAAAATAAAAATATTCTAATAATTAAAGTATTAATATTGATAATAATATAATAAATAAACAATATAATATACTAGTAATTAGAATAATAAAAAATAATAACATATTAATTTTAACAAAATATAAAATTAACATTTTCTATAATAAAAATAAAAAATAAGATTAAACTGGGGATGACCCCACAGTGCAACGGAAGTTGCAACTCCATGTTAATATGGAGGTCCCAGGTTCGAAACTCTCGAACATTGCTTGTGTCCCCGTGACATCTTTGGTGGCCCATGTAGATTTTGTACCCAGGCATTCTCGAGTTGGTCGTGCATATTTGGGGGTGTTTATTCCCATCTGTTTCCATATGCAGGTGAGGGCTAGTTTGTCCACGCAAGTAGACAGGATGCATTAGGTGGCTATTTGTGCTCGGTGGCTCGTGAAGTTGGTGGTAAGACACATGGTGGTGCTCGGGGAGTAGTTTGCACAGAGCAGAGGTAACTGATGCAGCAAAGGGGGAGATATAAGGAGTGGAGCGATAAGGTGTGATAAGCAGAGCGATAAGGTGTGATAAGCGGAGTGATAAGGAGTAGAAAAAGGATGCGGAGTGATAAGGTGTGCATGGAGAGATAAGGATGTTTGGAGTGACAAAGTTGAGTCCAGATAACAAATATTCTCGGGGATGGGGTCCCCCTATATGTGGTCAAAAAAAAAAAAAAAGATTAACTTATGGTTAAAATTGAAAATCATTTCTTTGAATAAATATTAATGTAATATATTACAAGATAACAATGTTTAAAAAAATAATACAGTGAATATCAATGAAAAAATAATATAATCAATATTAATACAATGTAATATAAAAAAAAATTGTTCTCACTTTACTCTCTTTTGCTGCAAGTAAATATTTAACTTTTCTTTACTACTATTTAAGTATAATTTATTATTTGTTAACTAATCACATTCTCAAATTAATATTAAATTTTAGATGAGTTATAGTATTCTTAATTGAAAAAAATTAAATATTTTTTACATAAATTTATAAAATTAATAGTTTTACTAAGCCTCTAATTGATTTATTACATTTATATGTACTAGTTTAATTGAGCTCTTAAATTACCTATTCATTCATTATATTTGTATATGGTGAAAATGGATACAATAATAACAATATTGAAAGACTAAAATGGATTCAACCACAAAACCCTAGCCTAACAATGAACAAAGATCCACCATAACATATGAAGATAACCTAAGACAATGCAAAATAACTCAAAATCATAAAGATTATACCATCACATGTCCAATAGGGTTTTGATCTCCATTCTTCCTATCTCCATTGATCTTGTTTGATATGCTTGCTCTCAGATTTTTGTATGCACAAGAGCTCAATAAAGAACGGAATGTGGTTGCAAGTGGAATTGTAGTGTAGCCAAGTTGCATGAAAGATCATTAGCATGTGTCATTAGGCATTAGGGTTTGACAATGAAGAAAGCATCTCCTTAAATAGAAGACACAATAAGAAATGGAGGGTTAAGATTGAGAGGTGTAAAAAGAGAGGTCGGCTAGGATTAGAGGGTAGGTAAAAGAAATAGTAAAATAATGAAAGAGGTAGGTAGTGTAGGAATTAAGAGATGAATGACATGTGTCATGTGTAGAAAAGGATAATGAATTAATTAAATAAATAAAGATTTATTTAATTAATAGAAGAAGTGGGATAATTAAATAAATAAAATATTTATTTAATTTAGGAAAGGGATAATTTAAATAAATAAATGTATTTATTTAAATGAGAAATAAGGCTAGAAGAGGATAAATGAATTAATTAAATAAATAAAAATTTATTTAATTAATAGAAGAATTAGGCTTAGATAATTAAATAAATAAAATATTTATTTAATTAAACATGACAATTTTGAGTGTCTACATTTTGCCCCTCTTTGAGACAATGCGGCTTGTCGCGTTGTTTCAAAGAAGATAAGATGAACTGATACAGAGTTGCCCCAGAATAAGGAATTATATGCCCCCTCGAGAGATTGGATGAAAATGTCTGAAAAGATTGCAGACAATCTCTCGATAAAAGAGAAAGGCTAAAATGGACTGGTCGGATAAAGTGACAAAGTCACGGGATGAAGAATACTGACCCGGGAAATGAAGACGAGGGCTAGGGTAGGCTATAAGATAGGCCACGGGCAAAAGACATCCTCATTGTCATCCACACCCTTAGAAGATCACAGTGCAGAGCGAGAAAAGAGCAGCAGCAGTCAGCAGCGATGGCATTCATTCATAGATTCGACCGTGTTCGCCGATTCCAGCGACCAGCCGATGCAGGAGAGCCGGTAAGTACCCGAAAACCTCCTCGTACTTTCACGCATTTCAAGTTTTGTCATAAATGCATGTTTAGGAGCAATAAATGCGCTAGGAATAGGATAGTTGAAAAGTGCAAAAACGTGCAACCGCGTCTGTGTCAGTTCCAGGCGCGTCTGTGTCCAACAAGCGCATCTGTGTCGGGTCCAGGCGCGTCTGTGCCTGGAACCGCGTTTGTGTTGAATGCGGACGCGTTTGTGAAATGTAGAGGCGTCTGTGCCCTGTAGGGGCGTTTATGTAATGTAGGGATGTCTGTGTTCCCTGGTCGCGTTTGTGTCTGGCATAGGCACGTTTGTGTTCAGAAAACGCGTCTGTGTCGCAGAAGCGCGTTTGTGCAGTGTATAAGCGCGTTTATGAGTTAAAAGCGCGTGTGTGTTAAAAGTGCGTTTGTGTGTTTAAATGCATGGTTTTAGTCTTTTAGGTCAAATCGGCAGTTCTGTGATGAACATACGCTGTCGATTGGATAAGCTGCTGAGAGGATACACTCAAGCAGGTCCTCTAGGAAGATTGGGATAGATCAAGGCACTTTGTGATGAACAGGGAGCACCAGGATAGGCAGCACTTTGTGATGAACAGGGAGTGCGAAAGTGAGTGACACTTTGTGATGAACAGGGAATGTCACACACGTAGTACTTTGTGATGAACAGGGAGCACTACTTAGGGTAGATAGCAACACTTTGTGATGAACAGTGAGTGTCACTAGGATAGATAACCAGATGCATTTAGGTAGCAAGTAGCATTTTGTGATAAACAGTGAGTGCCATGATAACTGACAAGATTGATTGTGTGACTGCAGGAGTATTTGCCGATGTTAGAGTCACGGGAGAGATTCCTGTCGACTCAGAGACTGCGACCAGAGTTGTCGATCCAGGACATGATATCCATTGAGGAGATGGGTCTCACACATGTGCTCTATGTGCCTGAGTTTCGGGCAAACATGGGGTTGCTGACTGCGTTGGCCGAGAGATGGCACTCGGAGACGTGCACGTTTCACCTGCCGATGGGTGAGATGACAGTGACATTAGAGGATGTGATGCAATTGTGATATCTATATGTATGTATGAAATGTTTATATGTGGTGATGTAGGTGTAGCTATATGAAATGCAAATGTTTTTGGTGTGTCATTATACTCAGTCATGTGATAGCAGGCTACGCGGACTCGAGAAGGACAATGGAAGTCAATCAAGAAAGGGGGATGGAAGACAGAAGATATGAACGTGAAAGAGCTTCTTGTGCGTTATCATCATTGAGCTTTATTATGGCAGAATAGGTTATGACAATCGAGGCATTTGTTCGGCTCAGAAAGTCATTGTACCTGTTTGCATGGAGATAAGACAGTCACAAACAAGGAATGCCCCAGTTCATACTAGACTCACAGTGTCCTCATATCCTTGGACAAGTCATAGTATTACTAAAAGACAATCCACAGACAGCAAATGCAAATAGGTGACGATACCCCATCCTCGCCTTTCTAGTCAAAGACATCCTGGAAAAGCTAAAAGACATGTCACCAAAAGATAAAATCAAAAGAAAACCAAGACTCGACACCAACATCCACTGTAGTCCTCAAGTTTAGTGTCTCTTGTCACTTGTTTAAGTCTTATTCGATTGTGGTCACAATGTTCACCTTCACAAAAAGGATAGATAGCACTGAACCATATGTTGTCTGAGTTTGTTGAAAGATTTGATTTTGTTGAAGCTCATTGTTGCTGCTGTGTCTCATTTGAAACTGACTGAATCCATGAAACTGATACTTTATTGTGGAGAAGATGAAACTTTATTGCGGATCTGGCGATGCAGATGTTGCTTTATTGCGGATTGTGCGCGGATAGACTTGAAGGAAGCTGGAAGAAACTGTACTCCTTGAAACATGTGATGTTCTCAGTTCCACACCCATTACTAGACGTAGGATTTGCCTTAGCCACAGATAGGATCTGATTTATTATGGATGGAAAGGGAGTGAAAAGGGAGGGTTTATTATGAATGGCTAACCAATCTTGGGTAGATCAATAACAAGCCATGATGGGACTGGGTAATTTTATTATGGATGAATAGGTTGTGAGTGTGTGCAAAGTGAAAGGATGAAAGTGAATCCTGAAGGAGGGAGGAGCAAAGTCTCTACGCATGGTGCTGGTGACCCATTTTTCACCATGGTACTTGCCCAGGGCGCCACCAAAGTGGTTTTCACCGTTGGACGAAATTATTTCTCTTTACTTTTTTTTGATTTTTCAATTTTTTTGTTGTCACAAGGCGCATGTTTGCCAGGTTTTCACCAAGTAACGATTTTTTTGTTTTATAGTTTTTTTTTGTATTTTTGAAAAATTTTGATTTTTTTGTATTTTTGAATTAGGATATTCCAAAGAGCTATGTGTAGAACCTGCGAAGGTGCATGCTGTTGATAGGATCCTCCAAAGATTCCCCTTCTGTAGTTGAGAGCTGATATGCCCCAGAGCCATATACTGCTGTGATGATGTAAGGACCAAGCCAGTTGGGTTCAAATTTGCCCTTCTTATCTCTGTCTTGCTGATTCTTGGGGTTCTCTCTGAGGACTAAGTCACCTACCTCAAATGTGCGAGGCTTGACCTTGTGATTGTAACTGCATTGTTCCTTGACTGAATGATGTGTAGCTTGAGTGTCTGTCTTCCTTGATAAAGGAATTGAGATAGATTTACTAGTGTGTGGACTACATAGGCCCGTATGTGTGTCACCTGAAGAAGTTTGGGCATCCCTGATAACAAAGTCCTTCAAGGAAGCTCCATTAAAGGTCCATGATGTATCGCCAGAAGGTAAAGGATGTGTGGAACAAGTGGATGATTGATGAAGGCTTATGATTGTGAAAAGAAGTGAAAGTAGGATAGCATGATGGAGACTTAGGATCAACAAGTATGCTTTTTGACTTGAAATTTTAGAACTTTTGCCCCAGTTATTTTGATATTAGGGGAGATCAACTCTTTCTCTTTTTGCTTCATAGGATTTTTATCCTTGACTTTGATTTTTGCTGAGTCCAGTAGCTTTTGATTTTGATTTGGACTAAAGCTCTTTTCTTTATTTTTGACTTTTAAATTTTTCTTTTCAAGGCTTGATTTTTGATCCCCAATGAGTAAGGGCTTTTGTAATTCTTGTTGATCCAAGTCTGGGAGTGGAGTGGAAATGGAATGAGTGGATGAAATAGTAAGGCTATGTGAGTTCTCAAGAGGGTTGGCGATACGCTCAATAGATTCTTTGTTGGAACCATTCTTAGGACTATTGATATCAAGAGATGCTTGCACCACTAGAGGATATTTGCATTCAGACTTAGTAGCCACAACACTAGGTGGTTCACACCCAATTCCTTGGCATTGCAAATTGTTTGTAGGTTGCTCTTGTTGACTGAATGGCTTAGGAGACTGTGGGAGTTGATCAACATGAAAGATATACTCACCACATCCCATGTCTTTAATCTTTAACTTTTCTTTTAGCTCTGTTTGCTTTGATGTAGAAGCTTTTAAGGATTCAGGATCCACATATGCTGATGAAGGAATAGCTTCTCGATTGACTGGGATTGTTATTTATGATCGAGGTTGCAGATTATTGCAATGTATGAATGGATTTGGATCCTCTTTGACAGTCACTTCAGCTCCATTGTGTGGGAACTTGATACATCGATGATATGTAGATGGTATTGCTCTCATTTCATGAATCCACGGACGTCCTAGCAATATGTTATACGTAAGATCTAGATCTAGGACTTGACAAACCACATCCTTTGTGACTGGCCCTATTCTTAATGGTAAGATGACCATGCCCTTGGATGAGCGCTCTTCATCATCATAAGCCTTAATAGTGATTTGGTTTGTAGAATTCACAGCCTTGTCAGAATATCCCAATTGTCTTATGGTGCTTAATGTACAAATATTAAGACCTGCTCCTCCATCTATCAGGACTCGTTTTATTCGGTGTTTATGTATGAAGGCTTCAATGTGTAGAGGTGCATTATGAGGCTGACTTATGGAGGCGTCATCGGCTTTTGTGAATGTGAGGGAGTGTGGAACGGATAAATATCCCACCATGGCTTGAAACTGGTCCACGTTCAGATCAGTAGGGACAGCAATATCTCTCAAGATTTTGTCAAGGATAGCTTTATGTGCAGGAGATATACGTAAGAGCTCAAGAATAGAGATGAGTGCGGGTGTTTTCCCTAATTGCTCTACAAGGTCGTACTCAGGCTTAGTTGACGGAAGATTGGTATTCTTAGTAGAGGTACCTGGCAATGTAATCTTACCTCGACGAGTTGTAACATGACATTCAGAGGTAGATGCGGATGAAGATCCCACACCTTTTAGGACAATTTTGGGTCTTTGAGAAGAATTCTCAGGATTTTTTATTTTTGATAGTAATGGTAGAAATATGATTGTCCATTGAGATGTGATTAATAGTGGAATCATAATTGTAAGATGCTCTAGTGTAATTGGCTTGATCATCTGTGACTTTGCCTTTTCCCTTGTCATGTTTTGGGAATGGTTCCTTAAACACCTCATGCTCTTGGTTAGATGAATGTCCCTCAATCTCTATATCTCCTCTGTCAATGAGATCTTGTACAATGTTTTTCAATCGATGGCAATTACTTGTCTTATGACCCTTGCTCTTATGAAATTCGCAAAATTCATCATCATTCCACCAATTCGGTTTTACCTTTGGTTCATATGGAGGAAAATCTAGGACCGTGATCACTTTGTTTGCTACAAGCTTTTTGAATACTGATTCAAGTGGTTCTCCCAATGGAGTATACTTCCTTCGTGGTTTAGCAGCCATTTGATTGTTCACTTGATTGTTGGTAGAACTTGATCCAGAAAAGACGAACTTTGGTCTTACTGTGTTGGCATCAACAACACCATCATTAACCGTGTTCTTGTTCTTGTTCCAAAATTTTGGTTTGTCCTTTCCTTTGAAGTCCTCTTTGTTTTCTTTGAATAGCTTGATAACTCCTTGTTCAATTAAGACTCTTTCTGTTGCTAGGCCCTTTTCAATGACATCCTTGAATGTAGACAAACAAGCTTTTCTGAGATCATAGCCAATAGCTTTATTAACATTTTGTGTGAACATCTCCACCATTTGTTTTTGCGGAATTTCGCAAGAGCATCTGCTAGCTAGGTTTCTCCATCTTTGTAAAAATGTTGCGAAAGATTCTCCTTCCTTTTGTTTTGTATTGCACAAGGTAGTAACTGAGACATCTGTTTCAATGTTGTAAGAGAAATGCTGAATGAATGCTTCTGCCAAGTCACCCCATGACTTAATACCGGGAGGTAATTGAGAAAACCATTCCATAGCTTGGTCACCTAAACTCTGTGGGAACAACCTCATCAAGTATGTTTCTTCTGCCGCTACCTCAATGCAAGCTGTGAAGAATTGTCTTATGTGTGCCTTGGGGTCTCCTCTCCCTCTATATTTGTTGAACTTTGGTGTTACAAAGTGTGGAGGAAATGGAGGCATTGGAATGCTCTTATCGAAGGGATAAGGGCATATATCTCTCATAGTGTATGTAGGTTTGGATGTACTCATGTCCTCCACTTTCTTTTGTAGATCTCTAATTTGTTGCTCCAAATTATTTTTGGGAGGAGATGGATTTCTTGTAGCATATCCCATGTTTGAAACACCCATTTGAGGAGGAACTTGTTGCATATATGGATGATACTAATCGTAGACATGTCCATATGGAGGTCTATATTGTTGCGACATATGTGGAGCACTTGGCATAACTTCTTGTTGAGGGACCCCATATCTGTTTTGTGTGTATAAACCATATTCAACAGGTCTTTCATTTTCCATTGTGTTGCCCCCAATTTTGACATGAGGTCCCCTTGTGTCAAAATTTTGAGGATGTCCTTGAGTATCCACTTGTCTTAATTGACCCATATCTTGAGCATGTGTTTGAGCATAAGGCCTCCATGATGGTCTTTGAGTGTAAGTATCATATATTTGAGCTTGTGTATGTGGGATTGCTGGTTTTTGAAGCAAAACTGATGGTGACTCCGGCATCATATTATTTGGTCCTCCACTATTTGGTCTCCTTTGATCCATGTTATGTTGAGTTTGTTGTGAGGGTCTACTTTCCATAAGTTGAGATAAGTCAAAATCATGCGGTATTTTAGCTCCACTTTGTGCCATCATGTTTAAAAAGTATTGACGATCTCTCTTCATTATCTCTTCAACCAATCTATTGAATTGAGGATCCATTATGGATTCTTGTATGTCTGTTGATAATATTGAAGAGTTGTCAACATTGTCATTGTGTGTAGCATTGTTGTTTATAGCGTTTGCGCTTTCCACATTTGGATTGTTTCTATAAACATTCATGTCTGGTAATGTAGTGTGCTCAGGATTGTAGAATAGATCATTTTCATACTCATAAGAACTCATGTTTGCGGATTCCTGAGCTTCTTTAGCTATTCTCCTAGATTTTTGAAGGCGGGTTTCAACCATGAACTAGGTGTTAGACCAATATGTGAGAGACTAGATGAAAAATATGAAAAGAGTATGGAAGACCAAGAGTTGTATGGAGTGTAAATGAATCTTAAGTGTACTTGCAATGTCCAAAGTGTAAGACCAAGTATGTAAGTAGTAGAGTAGGTGTGACTTCCAAAGAGAGGATAGTTTCTCTTGATGAGGTAAGCTGACCTTGACTCTAAGTAAGACCAAATGAGACCCAAAGGTAAGAAACCTTGATGAGGGACCACTTAGCAAAGTGTAGTAGTATGTAGTGTGTTGACAAAGTATGATAAGGACAAGCAAGTGACCTTTTGACTCAAGTTTAAACAAGTATGAATGTAAATGAGGTATGAAGCAATGATGGACTATGTAAGACCTTAGAATAGGCTGAATGCTAGATTAAACCTGAAGAGACAACCTAGGAAGCTCAAGTATTCCGAAACTGATTTCTTTTGTTTGATGGACTCTGAAATTTTCTTGCAATTTTAAACACAGACGCGACTGTATCCTTCACAGACGCGGTTTACTGACACAGACGCTACTTTGTTAAACACAGACGTGATTCTGAGATTTTCCTGTTGATGTTTGCTGGGACTGTAACATTTTTTTTTTTTGCAATTGTGGACACAGACGCGCCTGTATACTTCACAGACGCGATTCCCAGACACAGACGTGTCTCTGTTTGACACAGACGCTGATAAAAACACAGACGCTATTCTATACTTCACAGACGCGTTTATCCGACATAGACGCGCTTATAACAGACATAGACGCATTTCTGTAACCTTAGTGCGATCTTTCCTATCTGTGAAGTTGTGTTGTTGTGACCAAATCTGATTTTTCGACTGTTTTTCGTGACAAGAGGACACAGTGTTGATGACTCAATGTTTGCAGACTGTTTAGACTCCAAAAAGTGTGTTGTTTGATGTAAAAAGTTTTTTGCATACACTTGAAGACACAAAAGACACAATGTTTTGCTGTTTTGTCTTGAATGTTTGAGTGTTTAGCATAAGACAAGCACAAATCTTAGGGCTGGCCAAGACAATAGTTGTTGATCCCACATAGGGTTTTACCCCCGAGGCTACGCTATTCAGAGCGGATACTTAGATGCTTGACCTCACTGGCTCCACCCTCGGCACTCACTTCTCGTGTCAGCCAAGCATCAGTCCCCATGAAAACTCCCCATGGTGAACTTTGTATCTCTACTAAGAACCGTATGTGTGTGGGCCGCTACCAGAGGTCCGACCTCCTGCCCCAACAACTAGAAGGATTTGGGCTTCTAAAACAAAGA
The DNA here is from genome assembly GCF_030272615.1 of Cryptomeria japonica. NCBI lineage: Eukaryota > Viridiplantae > Streptophyta > Pinopsida > Cupressales > Cupressaceae > Cryptomeria > Cryptomeria japonica. The sequence continues at coordinate 89,710,676 of NC_081407.1, read as the reverse complement.
GGTGCTAGTAAGGGCATCCGCTCGTGTGGCCATACATGCAGCACTTTCAGCTCTGTAAATACAGAAGGCTCCCAATCGGTAGGGGTTACGCCCTACAAATGATCAAATAAATTTGATCAAACGGGTTTATGGGGAGACATAGTGTCGGTATGAACTAATCAGCACATGTTATCCATAGTTTTCACCATGAATACATTTGATTATAGTGGTTTGGATGAGGTGGGTTTTCCTCGCTACCACTTGGGTCATTCTCTTCTCACTAGTAGTCCTAATGACCACACGGGAAGACAGGCCCTCTAAAGATTAAACAAAAAGAGCCTATTGCTCAAGACACAAAAGACAATGATTCAATTTTAGTGCACCAATTGAAGTGTTTGTTAGTCTATGAAAACAAGGCACACAATAAAAAAAATTACAAAACCCTAGCTAAGGCCCTGCAACAAAATTGTTAGTAGTTTGGGTTGTTTCAAATGATAACCCCTTCCTGCAAGCACACAAGTTAGGTAAATTTTAGAAAAACCCAAAAGACTTTGTGAAAAGGGGCCTTCAACAAAAACGTATTTGCCTCCAAAGCAAGCTGCACAAACCAGGTTAGCTAGATCTGCAAAGGTTAGCCGAAAATAAACCAGATCTGAAACCCTAAGTACAAAATCCGAAAACCCGAATCAAAGAAAAATTGACAAATTGCAAAACAAAATGCACAGACGCCTTTATACCAGACACAGACGCGTCTGAACTACACAAACGCGGTTCTGTAGTTCACAGACACGATGAAAGGTCACAGACGCGACTCAAGAACTCAGACGCGATGAGATCCGGCACAGACGCGGTTAAAATTCTCAGACGTGATTCCAGAAACCTGCAAAAATAAAAATCTGGCAAAAACACAGGAGCAATTAACTATATCACAGATGCTTCTGAAACACAAAAACACGATCCGAACACTCGCAGACGCGGAAAAAACCTAAAATGTCGTCGAAATCGTCCGATCTGCAACTTCAAAAATGCAAAATCTGCAACAAAAATGTTAAATGCAAAGGGACAAGAGTCCCATCGGGCGTGCCAAAATGTATATGGTGAAAATGGATACAATAATAACAATATTGAAAGACTAAAATGGATTTAACCACAAAACCCTAGCCTAACAATGAACAAAGATCCACCATAACATATGAATATAACCTAAGACAATGCAAAATAACTCAAAATCATAAAGATTATACCATCACATGTCCAATAGGGTTTTGATCTCCATTCTTCCTATCTCCATTGATCTTGTTTGATATGCTTGCTCTCAGATTTTTGTATGCACAAGAGCTCAATAAAGAACGGAATGTGGTTGCAAGTGGAATTGTAGTGTAGCCAAGTTGCATGAAAGATCATTAGCATGTGTCATTAGGCATTAGGGTTTGACAATGAAGAAAGCATCTCCTTAAATAGAAGACACAATAAGAAATGGAGGGTTAAGATTGAGAGGTGTAAAAAGAAAGGTCGGCTAGGATTAGAGGGTAGGTAAAAGAAATAGTAAAATAATGAAAGAGGTAGGTAGTGTAGGAATTAAGAGATGAATGACATGTGTCATGTGTAGAAAAGGATAATGAATTAATTAAATAAATAAAGATTTATTTAATTAATAGAAGAAGTGGGATAATTAAATAAATAAAATATTTATTTAATTTAGGAAAGGGATAATTTAAATAAATAAATGTATTTATTTAAATGAGAAATAAGGCTAGAAGAGGATAAATGAATTAATTAAATAAATAAAAATTTATTTAATTAATAGAAGAATTAGGCTTAGATAATTAAATAAATAAAATATTTATTTAATTAAACATGACAATTTTGAGTGTCTACAATATTTAATATAATATAAATTATTAATCTCTTCTATTTGCTAATTATTTGAAAAAAAAACATATTCAATTGCTAGTACAAATAGGGGTAAGATTATAGTTCAATTAGGATTAGATTTATAGCTTAGTGTTAGAGTTTAATTAGGAGTAGGGTTAAATTAGGGTTATAACTATGATTCAATTAGTGTTTAATTAAAGTTATAAATGAAATTTTTGAGTTTGGATTAAATTATGGTTATAATTCGAACATGATTAGGGTAAGGATATAATTAAGATAAGGGTTAGGTATAAAGTTAAATTGGAGTTAGGGTTAAGGATCAATTAGCCTTATAGGTAAAACTTTTTATTTAGGGTTAGGATTCAATTATGGTTAGGATTCAAAGAGATTAGGAATACAATTCAATTTAGATTATACTTAAAATAGGGTAAGGGTAAGGGTTAATATTAGCATTCAATTTAGGTTAGGGATTATAGTTAGGGTTCAAATAATATTACAACTTAATTAAGGTTAGGATTCAATTAATGTTATGGTTAAAAAATTATTAATCTTTTGTATTTGCTAATTGTTTAAAAAAATGCATACTCAATTACTATTACAAATATAAACGATAAGTACTACTCTAATAAAATTCCTATGTTCTATTCAAACACTAATATTTAATTGAAATTAACTTTGTATTAAAATAATTGAATTTTCATCCAAGTTTTGGTATTGAAGATTCATTAAATCTCTAATTTTTATTTTGTAATATGATTGTGTGTGGGAAATGAGGGCAACATAAACATGAAAGTCAGTTTCAAAGGGCCCACACACCAATGATACTCTTGGTGAAAGTTATAGGAACTATATTGAATAGCTCAACTTCCCAAGGGGTGTCCCATTTTTCTCCATCTCACAGGATCCCTAAAGTCAATGCCTTTGCTCTCAGATCACTAAGCAAAGTGACTTAGGAATGACAACTCCAAGAATGAGTGATGTTTGATTATAAGCATGAATGCATTCCTAGATATATATGCTATTGAAACTATGATGATTAAACTAGCACAAAGATGATGATAAGATTAGCTTAATTACCCTAGCAATGATATACTAGTCTAACATGGATATCCTATGATATTAGAATATTTCTAAATGCTATTAAGATGATTTATCAAAGAGAGGCTAAAATGCTTAGTAATTAGACTATATGCATGAAAGATTATTGATTAGCAAAATGACTATAAGTTTGATACACAAATATTTCTATATACAAATGAGAGAAAGAGAGCTCTATTTATAGAAAAAATAGGGCAATGGATAGTCAAGATTGGATAATCTTAACAAGGGCCATGATTGAAATTTAATCAATCCATGTTCACAATTCTCACCAATGAAATGGTGAAAATTATCAACAAGAGGTTGCTTGAGAGGAGATGAAAGAAGCATTAAATGCTTGAGAAGACATGTAGGTTACCTTAGGAGGTAAGGGTTAAGGTTAGGATAGGGTTATCCATTGGATAAAGTTTTTACTATGCAAGGGTTAAAGGGATAACCAAGGTTAAAGCCATGAATTCTTGATGAGACCCTTGGGTTAGATGAGGGTTGAGTTAGAGAGAAAGTCTCTAATCATGCAAGTAGGTTGACTTAACCATTACTGGTTATGTAAGAGCCTTAAATGGTTTGGAAGACTTTGAGGGTTAACTTGCTGAGGACATAAAGACTTTGGAGACTTTGACAAGTGACTTCCCTTTGCTTAGGATTGTGATAATATTTAGGAGATGGATTAGGCTAAATTAGAAGTGATTAGAAGAATCTAGAAGGGGGTTAAGGAGGCAAGTGGGAGATGTAGGAAAATGCAAGTGGAGGAAAAAGGATTAAAATAAAATTACTTTATTTCAATTAAATAGATGCAACTTGCATATATACAAGTGGGGGATTTAAATAAGTAAATTAGATTTATTTATTTGGAAGGGTCAATTTAATTAAATGTAAATTTAATTAAAAAAAGGGGGAAAGGGGAATTAATTAAATAAAGTGATTTATTTAATTAAAGGTTAGAAAAGGCTTAGGGAATTTAATTAAATAAATAGAGTAATTCATTTAATCAAATAGATGAATATGAAGAAATTAATTAAATAGAGGAATGGGGTTAAAACGAATATTAAATATTCACTTAGGAAAGTGGCCAACTTTATACGTCTACATTTTTCCCCTCTTTGAAGTGACGTGTGTGCACATGTTGATTCAAAGAAAAATTGTCGGATATGCTGTCAAAATTTAATTGATATGATGTTGTATGTTGAGATGTCGATATGATGCCCCAGATTTGATGAATGATATTGATGACACCCCCTCGAGAGATGAATCAAGGAAAAATTTATCAATTTGATGAGCCTTTTTGGATTAATTACATTTTGAAAATTTTGACTATGTTGAATGCATTTTATTGATTCATCTCATGAAAATGATGTTGGTAAGGTTAAAAATGAAAAAGTGAGGAAAATACATGCCCCACTTATTAACCTTGTTGATTTTACCCTATAAAAAGGTAAAAAGTGACTTTGAAAAATCATTTGCACACTTGGCTCTTTGTGATTGTGACATTTTAGCTCTAACGAAGATGTCGATTCCATATGCTTTGCATCGATCTAAGTGTGTTAAGAGACACCGAAGACCCTTCGCCTATGGCTCACCTGTAAGTGGTCGAAATCTCTCCATGTTTTTTAATTTTTTGGTCAAAATTTGTCAGGTTAGTGCATAGGTTAGATCCTATAGTGCATATGATAGACATGTTAGCACGTAGGGTAAACCTAGGTAGGGTAGCATTTAAGTAGCTTTTGGTAGCATGTTAGTAGGCTAGGTTAGCATGTGCAAATACTTAGTGCATAGGGTCTGCAAGAGAGCACATGGGGTAGATAGACTATAGTGTTGGGGGTTTTAGCGCATAGGGTTGACAGGTTAGCATAGTAGAGTGACCAGTAAGTGTGTCGGGGGTTTCAGTGCATAGGGTAAAGTTTCTAGTGCATTGGGGAAGAAGGGTTGCATATAAGTAGCAGCTTAGCGCGTAGGAGCACTAGTTTAGGACATAGGGTCCAAAATTGGTGAAAAAGGGATGGTGAAGAAATCATCATGAGTTGAATAGATTAGATAGATGGCTTAAGTGTTGATATGTGGTTGCTGATTGTTTTGTTATGGTTCTTGAGCCAATGTGAGTCCTGCTTTGTGATGATGTTCAATTTTTTATATGCTGGTGTAGAATGTTCTGAGTCTGTTTCCAAGTTGTTTGATTTTTTATGTGGATCCTGATTTTGAGTTTGATGTGGATCTTTGATTTTTTTCTTTTCAGTTAATTTCCGATATAAGTCCCGATTCTTGATTTTCGATATGATTCCTGATGTAATTTTTTTCGATATGGGTCCTTGTTATACTTTTGATATGAGTCTTGATTTGATGCTTGCATTATGAGTCCTGATTTGATTGATTGCATTATGGATCTTGAGTTTCTTGCGTTAAGGGTCTTGTTTTCCGATATGGGTTACAGTTTCGATATGGGTTTTGACTTTTGATATGGGTCAAATTTTTGATATTGGTCATATTTGCGATATGGGTCTTGATTTGATGCTTGTGTTATGGATCTTAATGTCACTTTTGATATGTTGCTTGCAATATGGGTCTTTGATTGATGTTGTGTTCTTGAGATTCTTCGTTGTTTCAAGTTGATTTTGCTTTGATTGGATATATCAGATAGATTTGGGAACTGATGATGGACACAACATTGCCTTGCTCCTACATACATTGGCAGTATGTCCTTCCTTAAGACAGTTAAAGCATACAGGTTTGAACTTTTGCTTACCTTTTCTTTGGTTGATCTCAGGTGTCAATTGCTCCTTTGGTGCATCATTCTTGGTTCCAAAGGTTTCACCTTCCTCATATGCAGAAAAACCAAGTCCAAAGGTATCCTTTGATGGATTCATTGTTTCCATCTTTTGGTCCAACTTCGCAACACTCCGGTTGAACTTTGCAAGTATCTCCTTTGTCTCAGCAAGTTCCTTGGAAAGAGCATCATTGTTCTTCATCAAGGTTTCATTCTGAGAAATGGCTACATTGAGGTTTGCTTGCATTTATTCTTTCTCTTCCTTACCCTCTTGCAGATAAGTGGTGATGGTACCAATCTCTTGTTTCAACTTAGAGATCTCATGCTCCTTGTCCTTCACTAGATCTTCAGCTTTTCTTCTATTTTCTAGCTCCTGACTCATCCTGATAGTTAATCCTTCCAACTCCATCCTTAAGTTAGTTTTGGACTCATTTATTTTCTCCACTTCTTGAACTAGGGCATCCATGTCTGCTTCATCAAAAGAGCTATTTTCAGTGATTTCCATCATTTGTTGAGCAAGCTCTCTTCTTTTGGCAAAACAGGCTTTATATTTGATCTTTAGTTCATCATAGGCTCTTTCATATTCAGCCAAACAGTGAGTGAGTTCCCTCATGTTCTATTCCCCCATATCTCCTTTCAAGTGATTAGACTTAGAGAAAGGTTTGCTCTGATACCAATTGATGAATACTAAGAGGGGGGGTGATTTAGTATGCCCAAAAACTTAACCAAACTGGTATAGTAGTTTAAACAACAGATTGGTATAGTAGTTTAAACAACAAACCAGTTGAAATACAAACAAGCCAAATAGAAAATAGAGCATTCGCCCACAGAAGCACAATCACCATAACATGAGATATTTTGATGTGGAAACCCAAATAGGAAAAACCATGGTGAGTAACACTCACAAGTCAACTATCTGCAGAATAGTTACCAGACCAGTTAAGGTCAGACCGGTTAAGGCCTTACAATGTTGTTCATCAGAACAGATCCTATTTGGAATCCAGATCTCTGTTAGGAGATAAATCCTATTAAAGACTACCCTGTTAAAGGATTTCAAATTCACAACTATGAACCACCTTGTTAGAAGACTTACTAAAGGCTTGAATGGGCCTACCCGATTAATGGTTTCAAGCTTGTCGAAGAGATTAGTAATCAACAAGTGAATGATCTAGACAATAGCATAGAATGCTTGATTAGATCCTTGACAACTCTCTGTTAATGCATTGCAGCATTACTTCAGTCTTATATCCTTTTCATGTTCAATCTCTATCGCACGATGCTTCTATAACAACTCACCTTCTTCCACATACATTCATTCCTATAAAAACCCTAGACACATTTGGTAACATGACACAGAAGCACCACCGAAGTGTCGGTGGATGATAACTCATCACACTCTACAATTTTACTGGTTAAGCACAATATACTGATAAACAAAGGCTGGTAAACTAGAACATAGTGTTCCAATCAAAAAGATTGACTGTTGTTAGGGGTCCTTGTTCCGCTTGAGGTCTTCATACCGCTTGTGGTCTTCAGTTAATATATGACCAGAAAGCATTTTCTGCAAAACACCAATAGTCTTATACACACAAAGACTATTCATTAAATGACATATAATACCGGTGTGAACAATACAACACATATTACCAATGGGGATTAACTCATGCATAAAATAAGTGTGTGTCCATCAATGACAATCACAACTAAACATCATCAAAATACCAACAATATCCCCCTTTGGCATTGATGGCAACACTTAGGAAAATTTGACATCTAAGTGCTTACAAAACAAAAATGATGCCATAACCAAAATTGGTCCCCCTAAGCATATATACTACTCCCTTTGCCAAAATTATAAGCATGTACAAATTCAATGCTACTCCGCTTAGAATTTTCATGAATGCTACTCCCCCTTTGCCAACAATGACGAACTAATGCAAACACTCCCTCTTTCACAGAAATTTACCAAAGTTATATTGCATAACACAAAAACAGAGTATATGTTCATGACAATAAAGAGTAAAACTTTTCAAAAATAGATTTAAAGTTTTTCATGAAATTCTTCATGTCTGTGGACTAGGTATCTAGGAGTGAGGCAGCAATTTTAGTCTGAGTCTTCATCTAGAAAGCTAACTCCTCCATGGCATTGATGGTGCTCAATTCCTATGTAACAGTAATAGCCTCCAAGTTCAGAAAACACTTCTGAAGAACCTACAATTTGGGTAATAGAAGCAACTGGAGCTCCTGCAGATCTCTAATTCAATCTTTGCAATCTATTGCTGGTGAGTGTGAACAGTCTTTCTATACACTGTGAAGGAATCATATGGCAATTTGAAGTTGCCGATATATTTCTTTAACTCCGATTGGAGTTGACTCTTTTTCTTCAAAGCATCATCATAGAATATATCTGGCTGGCATATTTTTCTCAACAGTTTATGGCCTTCAGCTATTGCCAGACTGATATCATCCCTCTGGTGGATCAGCTTGTCTTTGTCTTCATTAAATTGTTTCACCAATGCAACTTTGAGTGCCTTTTCATGGTTTTTCTTTGCAGTGTCCTGGGAAACATCTTCCAAACATTGTACTTGATCATCCACTACTATGCAAAAATGTTTTAACTTGGCCAGTGAGGAATTAGTACTGGGGAGGTTAGTACTGGGGATTAGATTGGAAAGAGTGTCAACAGCAAATTGAATGACATCCTATTCTTTCTTTTTCCTTAGTTCTTCCAATCTATCCTGAGCCAATTGAATGCTCCTCAGTAGCTCATTTTCATCTACCAAGTGAGTAAGACAGGCAAGAGTCAAATCATTGTGACCAGTGGGATCAACCTATTTGGCTTGATCTTTGGTTGCCTTAGGAGTCTATCCTCCTTCCTTTGCCTTGATCTCGTCTTGTCTTTTCCTCTCCTATTCTTCTTTTTCTTGGGCTTCCTTGGCGGCCTCCTCTTTCTCCTCTTCCAGTCTCTTTTTCTCTTCTTCCTTCTTCTTCTCTTCTTCCTTCTTCCTCTCTTCTTCCTTCTTCTTCTCTTCTTCCTTCTTCTTCTCCTCTTCCTTCTTCCTATCGTCTTCCTTCTTCTTCTCTTCTTCCTTCTTCTTCTCCTCTTCCTTCTTCCTTCCTTCTTCCTTCTTCTTCTCTTCTTCCTTCTCTGCTCGCTCTTTCTCTTGTATTTCTTTCTCTGCTTGCTCCTTTTCTGAGTTTTCCTTCACCACTTTCTCTTTTACCTGTTTCTCTTTCTTTGCTTTTTCTTTTTCTTGTTTCTCTTTTTCTTTCTCCACTCTCTCCTCTTCAACTTTCTCCTTATCTAGAGTGGTGTCCTCAACATCTAGTACATCAACATCAATGGGGTCATTTTGTTTTGCTACTCTTTCACCATGACTATCAAAGGTTTCATGCGGTTTGACTATAGATAGCTCAGGCTCTTGCTCAGTTTGTCGATTAGCTTTGGATACCTTCTGCATTTTGATAGGTGCTTTAACCTGTAGATGGGTGTCTTTTTCCACTTCAGAGGTTTTGCCTATGACTAGCTGAAGTCTTCTTTTTCACATGAAAAATATGCCTTTGTACCGATTAAGAATCTCAAACAATTCTTTATTAGAGGCATCAGGAAAATAATGGGCAAAAATTTATTCCCTAATTTCTTGCTCCTTTTCAATGACAATGCACCATTTATTATCCAAATAATTATATAAAGAATTAGGAACAACAAATTTAATGTCAATCGGAGACTGACCATTATCACACAAATATTTAATAACCTCTAGCTCTACTTCTTCCTTTTCACTATCGCTAAGATCATCAAAATAATCTCTTAGATCGTCAAGAACTTTCCTTTTAACATTCTTCATAATTATTTGAAAATGTGTCATAGGCTGGTAAGAAGCAACATGTATATTTACCGATGCAGAGGTTACAGGTACATTATTGGTTGTCTTTGTCTTCTTATTTTATTGTCTTGTCTTCTTCATTTCTTCCTCCGGTTTAGTGTCTTCTGAATCTAGTGTGTTATTCTTGGTTTTTCTCTTCCTTTCAAATACCTTTGGTGGAATGACCTCTGATTTCTTTTTGCCTGGTGACCTCATGGTCACTTTAGGACTAGCAGCAAATGTAACTGGTGTTGATGCTAATGGCACAACTTTCCTCTTCTTCTGCTTAAGTACCTCTAAGTAAGTACCAGTCCTCTTCTTCTTTGGATCCAATGGTAAAGAAAGTAGGGTAGAGGCATACCCTGTGAGTATATCATTTACCACTTCATAGCCCATAGGCTCAACTTCGTCTTCTCTGGGCTCAACTGCTTCCATTATGTAGTGATCCACTTTGATTGTGAAACAGATATCCTCTTCACACTTTTTAATCAGATCACCTGATATTCTCATTCTTTGGTTCATCTTCAGTCTGAACTCATCAAAATACTTGTTCAGAGTCTCCAGATAAGAAAATTACACTGCTTGTAGACTCTCCTTTATTTGTCTTGAAACCAGTAGGTCAGTTGACCATTGAACATCATCGACTCTAGGAAAATACCCTTGAAAATAGAAAAACAAACTGACAAGCAGTTGACCGAACTTAAACCTCAGTGTCTTGTCCTCTTTGATGGACTTTAGATTCTCCATGATTTTTTTTTGTATACAGGTACACTATTGGTATTTTGGAAATGTTGATATGGTTTTGTCATTGATGTCAACACCTATCAACACTTGTCAACACTTATCAGCACTTGGAGATCCTTGGTTATGAGTATATTGGCGAATTTGATCCTAGAAGTGATGAAGGAATATTTCTTGGTTATTCATCTAAGAGCAAGGCATATAGATGTTTTAACAAGAGATTGCAGAAAATTGCTGAGAATGCAAATGTGAAGATTGATGAACAGTTTAGAGGAAATTCAAGGTACACAGACTCTAAACCGGCAATAGAGATAATTACAAATGAACCTACTGTGAATGCACTAGTACATAATGGTGATCTAGTTACACTAGCATCATCTGAGGATTCAACAATCACTGAAGAACAACAGCAAGTAAAAACACCTTGGTATGTAAGATTGAATCATTCTGAAGATCAGATAATTAGAAACAAATTTCAAGGAGTTATGACTAGAGGAAGATTGGTAAATGAAGAGGTATGTCTTATTTCTCAAATTGAACCTACATCAATTAATGAGGCATGTGAAGATAAATATTGGATTAAAGCTATGGAAGATGAATTGGAACAAATTGAAAGAAATAACACTTGGTCATTAGTTCCCCGGCCTAAATACAAAAAAGTAATTGGAACTAAATGGGTTTTCAGAAATAAACTTAATGAAGATGGTAAGGTAATCAAAAATGAAGCAAGATTAGTGTGTAAGGGATATTCACAAAAAGAAGGAATTGATTACAATGAAACCTTTGTACCAGTAGCTAGAATTGAGGCAGTCAGACTTTTATTAGCATTTGTAGAACACAATAACTACAAAGCATATCAAATGGATGTTAAATATGCATTTCTGGATGGAGATCTTGAAGAAGAAGTTTATATTGAACAACCTAATGGATTTTCTTTGACAGATAACAAAGACATGGTTTGCAGGTTAAGGAAAGCTTTATATGGCCTGAAAGAAGCTCCTAGAGCTTGGTATGCTAGATTGGACAAATATCTTTTGAAGCTTGGATACACTAAATGTAATGTTGACACCAATCTACACTACAAAGTGACTAATGATGACATCTTGGTTATTGAAGTTTTTGTTCACGATATAATCTTTGGAGGAGAAGATGGATTGTTTAAAGACTTTTCTAACAAAATGCAGCAATAATTTGAAATGTCTATGATTGGAGAGATTAAATTATTTTTTAGGATTGCATATTTCATAGACTGATAAAGGTATATTCCTATTTCAATCAAAGTACTTGAAGGAATTACTAAAGAAATTTGGCATGGAAAACTGTAAACTGGTAAGCACACTTATGACTACAACTGATAAATTATCTTTGAAGGATGAATCAACACCTGTTAATCTAACTAGATACAAGTCTATGATAGGAGGTTTATTGTATTTAACACAAAAAAGACCTGATATTATGAATGCAGTATGTATTGTTTCAATATTTTAGAGTAATCCTAGAGAAAATCATGAATCAACAGTGAAAAGGATTTTCCGGTACCTACAAGGCACTACAAATCTTGGTTTATGGTATCCTAGAGATGAAAATTTTGACTTATGTGCATGCATAGATGCTAATGGAGAAGGAGATGTGGATGATAGAAAAAGCACCACCGGTAGAGCATTTTTTCTTGGCAGTAGACTAATTTAATGGTTAAGGAAGAAATAGAGTTGTACAAGTCTATCAATAGCAGAATCAAAATATGTTGCAGCAGCAACTAATTGTACACAGGTATTATGGATCAAACAAATATTGAAGGACATAAAGGTAAAATGCAAGGAACCTATAACTATTTATTGTGATAATATGGTAGCAATTGATATATTAAAGAACTCAGTATTTCACTCTAAGACTAAACATGTTTCTATCAAATTCAATTTTCTAAAAGAGAATGTTGAAGCAAAAGAAGTGAAATTGGTTTATGTGAATACTAAAGAGTAGATTGCAGATATTTTTATAAAACCTTTGCCTAAGGAAACTTTTGAATATCTCAGAGAACAACTTGGAGTCTTACCCCCATCGATAGAGACTTAGACAATTGATGTTTGTCATCAACCGACAGAATTAACAGAGAAATCTTTTATTCCAACTTTGATGAGGAGAGCTACTTCTCAGGGGGAGTAGTTGGTATATTGAATAAGATGGTATTTTGTATTTAATATGGTTTTTGTAATGCTTTGGAATTTGATGTCAAAGGGGGAGAGATTGATATGGAAAAACACATTATCTCTTAGGGGAGAGATTGTTACTTTAGGGAGATTGTTGGTTTTTGGTTTTTGGCATTTCTATTTTTGCACTTTGATGGTTTTTCCATCTTGTTTTGCCATCAATGCCAAAGGGGGAGATTGTTGGCATTTTGGATATGTTGATATGGTTTTGTCATTGATGTCAACACCTGTCATCACTTGTCAACACTTATTAGCACTTAGAGATTCTTGGTTATGTTCACCGGCAAGTCAGAGACTTATGCACAATCATCGGTATTCGGTTCACCGGCAAGTTATATTGTTCACCAGCACTTGGAATGACTTGGAGACTACTTGGTTATGTCAAAGACATTATTTGATCACTGGGTTTTGGCAATTTGGTTATTTGTTTATTCGGGTTTGCATATTTGCTGTTATCGGCAAATAGGTCCAAGTTATGTACCGGCAGGCACATCTATTCCAGATCAGCATGACACATTATGGAGACGATTTATTATTATTGTAAATGCATTGAGATGACATAATGCATCACATAATGATTTATTTGTAATTAATTTATTCGTAATATCTTTTAGTGAGCCAACCTATTCAATTGGTCTTAGGTTATGGTATAAATGTAAGATCTCATTTGCGAGATTGATATGTGATTGAAAAAAGGATTGTAATAAGGTATATGCAAAAATAAGCAGAGCTATACACACAGACGTCATTTGAAGATTGAAGGAAGGTTTTTTTAAGACAATCAGAACTAAACCGGTACTGAATCTAGCATATGAAGACATTATTTTATGCAGTACATTATCATTGGATTTAACCATCCAATTGTAGTCAGTGTGACTCTCATTTTGTGATTGAGCAGTGAGCTCTAGGCAGCTGGCCTTTTTGCATGTGCAGAATTCATATTGTACACACATACTATCTACAGTAGTATCATCTAATTATGGGTAAGGCTTCCCACCATGGTTTTTCTCCTTACAGGGTTTCCACGTACAAATATTTATGTTGTGTTGTGGATGTTGTTTTCTTTCTGTTTCATGCATTAATCTTTACTGGTACTACAATTAACTAATAAAACTATCTACCGATATAAAGTTTGGTTTATTGGAATTAAGAATTAAGTTTTGGTTACATTAATTCTAGTTGAATTTATTAGACAACTGATTCACCCCCCCCTCTCAGTTGTCTCCGGGACCTAACATACACAAGTCGTATTCTGCATCATCCTTGATCATCCTATAAGTAGCATGCACTGTAGCTGTAGGAACAAAATTCATTCTACTAGAATAGAATACTCTATACCTGATCACCATGCATGCATACTTCAGCAAATCATCTTTTATGGTGTTTACAGTCATTGCCTATTGGTCACTCATAGAACCGGTGAGCTCTGTCACTTTGGTTTTGGCGATCTTGCAAAGAACATGGACTTCTCCAACATTGCAGAAAATGGTCATGACATGGATTGCCTCTGATGTAATATCATGTGTTCGCTCAAGATACATCTTGTCACCATGAACCCTTCTCAGAATGATCCTTATGTGATCTTTTATGAATTCCTCAAGAAAATATACTGCATTGTGGAATTTCTTCTTCTCGATCATGCTATACTCTAGTTTAATCTTCTTATCATCTCCATAGAACAAACTCAATTGGGAGTGAATCACTAGAGACCCTAGGTCTTTCAGTTTGCAATCAATGTATCCTGAAACATCCCCTGCAACAATGACTCCAATAGGAATTTGAGATAGGGCATTGTATTTCACCCTCTTCCTAAGAAACTCGGATGACTCCTCAAGTTCGGTAGAACTAGAAGGGATTTTGGATGTAGAGGCCATGACTAAATAATTTTGAATGACAAGAATATTTTGATAAACAATACCTTTTCACTCCAAACTAGGGTTTGTTGATGTCTAATTCAAACTAGGGTTCGCTGATGTTGAACACAATACACTTTTTCAAAAGCTTATTTTACCACTCTGCCCTCCACTCTGGATAGCTTGAAATGTCTATTGGATCTTGCGCAAGATTTCTTCCTTGATTCTTTTGAACGCAAGATGAATCACTCTTGTTGTGCTGCTCAAGCTAGAAAAATTCTTCTTTTAAAAATAGGTAAGTAAAAACGATGACAAAAAGTCACTTTTAAGCATGCTCCTACCTACCATAATAAATGCATCATCGATAGGGTACAAACCCTAACTTTACCACTTCATTTCTTTTGTTGGTTGATAAGTAACTAATATCGATAAAAAACTTTACCGATACACACTGGGGGTCCAAGACATTGTTACTGATATGTTCCCCCTTAAGCTTTTCAAAGCTCAGTTTGTCGGTTCAGGGGTCTCTACATTGGGTGCAGAAACTAGTACATCTTGTGGTTCCTCTTCTAATTTATTCTTCCAAACTTTATCCATATCAACCTGAACAGTTTCAACATCTCCTTCTGGGTCGACCGGTATGTCTCCTGATAGATTCTTTTTCAATCTGCATGTTCTGGTAATATGTCTCAGTTTGTGACAATGATAGCATAACATACCAAGTGCTCTCCATGGTCTGGTGTTCACATTTCCATTCTTCCTCCTACATGTTGCAATAGTATGACTGCTAGCATGGCAGATCAAACAGGTTTCTCTCCAACCAGTTGATGCTTCATAACCATTTGACCAGTGGTCATAGGTTCTATACTGGTTTGGGTTTCGGTTCATAGGAGGTTCTTGGACAATCCCTCTTGGTCCTGGTGCATAGACTCCAGGGTTACTCATAACTGTCTTGCACTCAAAAGATCTATGCCCAAAATTATTGCATACATAAAAATGACTATTAAATCTACCAGTTCTAGCCTTGTAGTTATGCACATTGTTTTGAATGTAAGGGAAATTATTATAAGCCTTGCTTCTACATACATTGGCAGTATGTCCTTCCTTAAGACAGTTAAAGCATACAAGTTTGAACTTTTGCTTACCTTTGCTTCGGTTGATCTTGGGTGTCGATTGCTCCTTTGGTGCACCAGTCTTGGTTCTAGAGGTTTCACCTTCCTCATATGTAGAAAAACTAAGTCCAGAGGTATCCTTTGATGGCTTCATTGTTTTCATCTTTTCGTCCAACTTCGTAGCACTCTGGTAGAACTTTGCAAGTATCTCCTTTCTCTCAGCAAGTTCCTTGGAAAGAGAATCATTGTTCTTCATCAAGGTTTCATTATGAGAAATAGCTACATTGAGGTCTGCTTGCATTTCTTCTCTCTCTTCCTTACCCTCTTGCAGATAAGCGGTGATGGTACCAATCTCTTGTTTCAACTTAGAGATCTCACACTCCTTGTCCTTCACTAGATCTTCAGCTTTTCTTCTATTTTCTAGCTCCAGACTCATCCTGATAGTCAATCCTTCCAACTCCCTCATTAGGTTAGTTTTGGACTCATTTAATTTCTCCACTTCTTGGACTAGGGCATCCATGTCTTCTTCATCAGAAGATATATTTTCAATGACTTCCATCATTTTCTCAGCAAGCTCTATTATTTTGGCTAAAGAGGCTTTATATTTTATCTTTATTTCATCATAGGCTCTTTCAGATTCAGCCAAATGGTGAATGAGTTCCCTCATGCTATATTCCCTCATATCTCCTTTCAAGTGGTTAGACTTAGAGAAAGGTTCGCTCTAATACCAATTGATGAATACTAAGAGGGGGGGTGAATTAGTATTCCCAAAAACTTAACCAAACTCTTAAGCAATTTTACTACAGACCGACATAGTAGTTTAAACAACAAACTGATTGAAATACAAAAAAGCCAAATAGTAAATATAGCATTCACCCATAGAAGCACAATCACCATAACACAAGATATTTTTACGTGGAAACCGAAACAGGAAAAACCATGGTGAGTAAAACTTACAAGTTAACTATCTGTAGAATAGTAACTAGACCAGTTAAGGTTAGGATAGTTAAGGCCTTACAATGTTCTTCACCAGAATAGATCCTATTAGGAATCTAGATCTCTGTTAGGAGATAAGTGATGTTAAAGACTACCCTGTTAAAGGATTTTAGATTCAAAACTGTGAACCACCTTGTTAGAGGATTACAAAAGACTTGACTGGGCCTACCCGGTTAATGGTTTCAAACTTGTCAAAGAGATTAGTAATCAACAAGTGAATGATCTAGACAATAGCACAAAATGCTTGATTAGATCCTTGACAGCTCTTTGTTAATGCATTGCAGTATTACTTTAGTCTTCTATCCTTTTCATGTTCAATCTTTATCACACGATGCTTCTATAACAAATCACCTTCTTTAACATACATTCACACATACATTCATTCCTATAAAAACCCTAGACATGATGTCCTTAAACAGGAGTTTGATTTCATGTCAGTCCAATGAGATTGGATTACAATTTCCTAGGTTCAAAGCATCTAGACACATTTGGTAACACAACACAGAAGCACCGCCAAAGTGTCGGTGGATGATAACTCATCACACTCTACAATTTTACCAGTTAAGCACAATATACTGATAAACAAAGACTGGTAAACTGTAACATATTGTTCTGATAAAAAAGATTGACTACCTCTAGGGGTAGTCAATAAGGGATTCCATAGGGAGCTTATTTATATGCTCGGCGATGACAAGATGTGCCAAAGTGGGGACCCATTTTAGATAGTGTAGCAGTGGTAGAGGAGTATATGACACTGGTAGGATAGATCTGGGATTATGGAGCTGGGGTCGTGGATGCGGGGATGACAGAGGATTTTGTAGCGTACTTTGTGGCACATGCAGTGGCACATATATCTAATCCGACAGAGATGCTAGTTGCCTTTGATGATGATGAGGATGTGAAGCCACAGAGGCAAGGGAGAGGAGGTAGGAGATGGAGGTGGAGATGATGGAGGAGGTGGTGGAGGAGGTGGTTGAGGTGGATTAGATAGAGGGAGAGGGGGAGATAGGGGTGGATTAGATAGAGGATGAGGGGGAGATAGAGGGAGAGGAGGAGGGCTCATTCTTCATGTCGGTAGGGTTGGTAGGGCAGGTGCAGTGCTAGCAGCAGTGGGTGGTATAGAGGATGTTAGGCGACCCACCCAAAGGAGGAGATCTGATGTTCTACCTCCATCAGCACCTTGGACAAGGACAGGTATGGGTGGGACCATGACACAGGTACCCATTCAGATTAGGGTACCCACCAATCAACAGGATTCACATATTAGAGCACTGTAGGTCTCAGTGCAAGAGCTACAAGCACAGGTGCTAGCACAGCAATGCCAAATTATGCAGATTATGGAAGAGCGGGATATAGAGAGAGAGCATCAGAGCCGGGTAGAGGATCTTGTTGAGAGATTGGAGAGAGCGATGATTGGTGCCCTAATGTGGGACACGATGAGGGAGATATGATACATGGCTAAGGAGGCCAAGTATTATAGGTGTTTATATGAGGAGGTGGTCCCTAGAGATCACAAAGATCCTAGCTATGGATCCAATCAATCTGCTCACAGTCATACAAGGAGAGAGAGCAGAGGTGTTACAGGGCCTAACCAACGTGATCTACTTGGTGGAGATCCAGGGGATAGGAGATCTACTATGAGACCGTCAACCTCGGGACATATTCATACCTGAGAGACCTATCTCTGTTTTAGTTTTATCTTTGTATTTTGACAAACATGATATCCCTTATACATTTCGACCATTTTTGAGATATATATATATATATATATATAGCATTGATTTCCTCTAATCCACATGTGTTATTGATGATGATTGATGATATGCATTGATATGATGATTCTATGATGATGATGTGATGCTTAGATAATAATGCTCTTGTTTTTTATGATGATATATGATTTATGATGAGATGAGAATGTGATGATGTATTTGCATTTATTACTTTGATTTATGAGATGTATCTTGAAAATGAGATGTATGATAATGATAATGATGTGAGATGTATCTTTAAAATGACATGTATGATAATGATAAATACAAGATTGTAAAATGATATGCAGCTAATGCAAGCTTAAGAATGATATGCAGCTAAAAGATATGCAACTAAATGATTACTTTAATTTTGTCGTTGTCATTCCTGTTTAGTCACTTGTTTGTGCTTTGTTTTTGTTTTTCATCATGGAGCTTTTGATATGTTGAAATTTTATACAATCATCATGGTGTAATTAAACCATAATGACCTGAGTAAAACTTACATGGATGTTTGATATTACAAGACGACACAAGCATCGAGGTATAATTGAACCAAGATGAGTTGAGTGTTGCTTAAGTAAAATAGACAAGAGTTAACCATTTGTATGTACAAAGTGGAAAATGTCTTCAATGATATGTTTCCAATCATGTCTTGAGACAAATTTACATTGTACGAATGATCTCCTCACAAACAAAAAATCCAAAAATATCAGATTCCTTCGTTGCTTAATCTAGCTCGATGCATCCTCAAATAGCTCAGGAGATCGAATGATTCAAAATTTAAGATAAAAAATAGTCAAAACTTCATGCTATATGTAAAAAAATCATAATTTAGAAAATCATCCATCATGTGTGCATTAAAGTTGTAGCTGGACAATGGCCTTGTTTTCTAGCCCGATGAGCAGTTGTTTGACATTGTTTCTTTAGCGTGTTGTGATCCTTGTTTGTTTGTTGTCAAAATTCTTAAAGTGATAGGAATGTTTACCCTAGTTATAGATATCTATCAATTTGGATATATACATTAATCACCAAGCCATGGTGGGATATGATATGGATAAGATTTTTTGGATAATCAAGGATAGTGACTACGCTAAGTATGTTTGCGATAATATTGCGTGAATACGAGTTAAGCGATGGCCATTAGCTTGGACTTGGATGGTTCAAAGATATGAGTACTGATAGTTAGAGGAGCCAGTCTCTTGCAAATAGTGTCTATTGCCAGGTTTTCACTATTTGGTTTTATTGCACTTATTTTATTTTTTTGGTTGTATTTTTCTGATTTTTTCATTTTTTTTGTATTTTTTCACTGTTTTCGTGCATTTAGACGACTCAAGTGTAGAATTTATTCAGATGGATATTGTTGGTTGGTTCATCGAGCATGTCTCCTTCTGAGGTTGTTAACTGATAGACACCTGATGTGTAAGCTGATATGATGATAAAAGGACCCAACCAGGTTAAAACTTCCCCTTCTTTTCTTGATCTTGTTGATTTCTGGGATTTTCTTTTAGTACAAGATCACCGACTTTGGAAGCCTTAGGGATGACTTTGTGATTGTAACTTCTGCACATTCACTACTGGTATGCCTTGAGATGGTCATAGGCATGTTGTCATTTTTCATCCAAAAGCTCTAGTTCATGTAATCTATTGACTCGATATTCCTCATCTAGTATGAGGCCCTTTAAAGATACTATAAGAGATGAAATTTATACCTCAAGAGGCAGAATTACTTCTGATCCATACACCAATGAATATGGCGTAGCCCCTGTAGGTGTCTAGATACTAGTCCTGTATGCCCAAAGTGTCGGATTGAGATGTACATGCCAATCCTTGCCTGCATCATTTACAGTTTTCTTGAGGATTTTCAAGATTGTTTTATTTGATGCTTTTGCTTGATCATTCCCATATGGGTATTAAGGTGTAGAGAAGTGATATTGGATTTTGAATCTTTAACACAGCTCCCGTATGTGTTGAGTTTTGAAAGGATGCCCATTGTTGGTAATGATGGAATGGGGAATGTCATATCTACAAATGAGATAAGTGAGAATAAATGAGGCAATCTGTTTTCTAGTCATAGTGGTCATTGAGACTCCTTCAATCCACTTTATGAAATACTTTGTTGCAGTGATAGTGAACTTGTGTCCATTTGAAGAAGAAGGATGAATTTTTCCTACCAAATTGAGTCCCCACTCACAGAAAGGCAAAAATTTGGTAAATGGTTGCAACTCCTGTGCTGGTGCATGGATAAGATTGCCATGAATTTGGCATTTAGGACATTTCTTTACAAATTGATAAGATTCTTTCTCCATTGTCGACCAATAATATTCCATCCTCAGAAGTTTCTTGGAGAGAGTAGGACCACTTGAATACATACCACAAATACCTTTGTGAAGCTTGTGTAAGGCAGAGTCAGATTCATTACAATCAAGGCTTCAAAGAAGAGTACCATCTAGACCTCGATGGTAAAGGGTGTCAACAGTTAAGGTATAACGGACGGCGTGCTGGATGAAGCTGTGTTTCTGGTTATGGGATAGATTGAGTGGAAGGGAATTGTTCTTAAGATAATCATAGATTGTCCCGTATAGAGGGGATTCCAAATTAGTTAAGGCATAGATGACTTGGGATGTGGAATTGTCATAGGTTGGGGAAAATAATTGCTTTACCAAGAACTCATAATGACTTTGTTTCTCTAGAATTTGCAGCAGTGAAGCGATAGTGGCCATTGCATCAGCAGCTTTGTTGTCCAATCTTGGTATTTGATCAAAGGTGATGTGTACAAAGTACTATTTGAAATCATCCACCATTCTTATATAAGGCATTATTTTATCATCCTTTGTTTGATATTCATCATTTATTTGATTAATAACTAATTGAGAACCTCCATAGACTCTCAATTTTGTGATTCTCCATTCCACAACCTTTTTGATTCTTGTGACCAAGGCTTCATATTCAGCAATGTTATTCGTGCATGGAAACATCTGTCTATAACATCATGGAAATGTGTGCCCTTCTGGACTGACAAACAAGATGTTGGCACCCAATCCATGTTGTTTATAGGATCCATCAAAGTATAGGGTCCATTGTTTGGGTGTGATAGTGAGTACATCTATGTCTGGAATTTCCACCTACATTAGTTGTTTATCTGGTAGCGGCGCTTCAGCTAGTTGATCTACAATTACCTGTCCTTTGATAACCCAACATTCTATGTATTGGATATCAAACTCACTGAGAACCATGACCCACTTAGCCAATCGTCATGTAAGAGCTTCTTTGCTGAGTAAGTAATTGAGAGGATCAATTTTTGTGACTAGCTTGATTGTATGAGCTAGCATGTAGTGACGAAACTTTTGAGAGGTGAATACCACAGCTAAGAAAGCCTTCTCAATGAATGTATAATTTAGCTCATATGCGTTTAATGTTCTGTTGATGTAATATATTATAGCTCTTTCCTTACCTTCTGGATCTTCTTGTGCTAGCAATGCCCCCAATGATACTTAAGTTGTTAATATGTAGAGAATGAGCGGCTTGCCTGCTATTGGTGGTACTAAATGAATCTAGAGAAATTGTTCATTAATTCTGGCTATATTTGATTATAGCTAGAGAAACCGTCCATTAATGATTAATGAATCCGACATCAAATAAATTCTTTAGTTCAACTTTTACCAATAATGCCAGATGTGGATTCATATTTCTTAATTTCTGTTTGACCAGCTTAGCTCCTGGACCAATGGATAAATGATGCATGATCAATTTCGGATCTATTTCGAACATATCAGCATAGGACCAAGAAAAATTGATTTGCTTTTCCTTAAAGAATTTAATAGAATCTGGTTTCTCTTCTTTTGTCAGTGATTTTGCTAGGTGTATGGCTTTGACTACCACTTCAATACTGATGTTTATTGATTGAGTTGGCTAAATCAATATGGGTGACCTCTCTGGATAGTGTTCAAGAAGAGTGTCAAGTCTCCCATCTTTAGGTGCCTCAAAAAGGTTTTCACCTGCAGATGGGTCCTTTATTTTTACTTTTTTGTGATCTAATACTATCATTGACTGGTTTTCAGTATTAGACCCTTTGTTTCTTTCATTTATGTGACTGGGAGACTTGGAACTCCCCTGATTGAAGATATCATTATTTTGTTTGCTAGTAGAGTATGTTTCTGGGTTGACTGTACATAGATACTGAACAATGGATTCATCATCTGGGAAAATTGGTATATCATGGTGCTCAGGTTCTTCCTAGTCTATGAGATCAGGAAATATGAGTGGTAAGGATTCATCTGGTGGGTTGAGATCAGCTATGGTAAGTGCCAAGATAGAGGCATCATTATAGTTGTTTACGATTTTGGTTAGGTTAATGATATTGTTAAGGTCTTTGATGGTATCATCTTCGATGTAGACTTGATCATATTGTTGATGCTCATTCTCCTTAGCCTCGTAGATATGTCGTGGTCCGAATTCAAGTGGTCGAGATTCTGGCCCTATCCTTCCTAAGAAATGGGCATCTGTGAATGGATAGTACCTACCTTGATATTCTTAGTAACATGTGAATAGCTACCCCATTCATATTTATTACAATCAATTTCAAAAGTACTATCCCAAAGTCTCTCATTGCTTATAATAGGTATGTTGTATGGTGAGAAAATATCTCTGACAATTGATACCAGTTTTGTAGCTTTCTCTGACTCAGAATCGGAGCCTTCTTGTACTCTTTGCATTTGTTCACACATTGTTTCTCCTTGAGGAGTCAGAATTTATTCGGGTGGTGGCTCTGCCTTGGTTTGATCAGGTTCTCGCACATGATGCACTTTCTTATAAGAGGCTTCTTCCCTTTGAATGGTCGATTCCTCTTGTCGTTTCTCATTTCCTTGATGTTCTTGATCTTTCCTTTTTTTTTCTACTTGGTGTAGTGCCTCTTGCCATGAGTTTTCATTATATTTCTTCTTTTCTCTCCACTGAGGTTTCTGATACTTACTTTGTTTTTGCCTAGGTGGTGTATTGTGTCCATATCTCAATCCTATTTTGTCTCGTGAAAATTGTGAAGGAGGTTGTAGAGGTTTTGTAATGCCTTCGTGATGCTTGCCTATAGGTACTTTGTTGTTGTATCCCATTTTTTGCATGATCCAGAATCCTTTTCCATATTGTTATGTTGGTATGGCCACCTCTAGCGTAGTAGCTTTGACTTCTTATTCTTCCTTGTATAGCCAACTAAGGATGTCTTTCTCTTCTGATTCATTACCTAGTATGCCTAATGTTGGAAATATTCCTCAAATTATCCTGACCAGTGTTCAAGTTGATCAGAGTAACCTATCCCATTAGAACAGCTATCAGTTTGACTCTTGCAAATGGACCAGTGGAATCCTTTTCTTGTGATCGGTTATCGGGTGAGCAAGTTGAGTAGATATGACAGTCGGGCGAAAAGATCCAACGGCTATCGCTATACCATAATGGGAAACTACTCATTGGAATATCCCTCATGACATGGCAAATAAGTGATGGGTCCTGGCAAGAGAGCAATCAAGCGAAGTTAACTAGTGAGAAAGTCCAGGATGATCAGACGAGGATCAAGGTTGAGCCAACGATGATCGCTAGGTTGCAATGGGAAACTGCTCATTGGAATATCCCTCACGACATGGCAACCAAGTGGTGGGACCCGGTAGGTGAGCGGCTCAGGCGAGTTAAAGGTCAAGAGGATCATAGGTGATTGGACAGGGATCATAGAAGATCCGACCGTGGTCACTAGGCTGTGATGGGAAATTGCTCGTGAGATATTCCATCGTGACCTAGCGACAAAGAAGAATTTTGGTCGGATAGTGAGGCCATGCTAAGATTTCAGAGTAGAGACTTGGAACCAATCAAGGGGTGCCACATGGCAGAGCGCAGAGAGAAATATCAGACATTTACGATAGTTGATTATTTGTCTTCCCAATACCCGATGAGGTCGCCTTCGGTGATCGGGTTGATGTCACCTAAACCGAAGACTAGTAGGCGGACACTTGGAATGTTTCTTTTGATGTATTTGAATGCAAACTGACCTGTCTTCTGGATGAATGTGGGATAATATTTTTTCCATGAATTCATGAATGAACAGGCTGTTACAGGACAATTATGTACCAAGGCTGATTGGTTTAGCAAATGGTAGTTACCAGAGATGTAACCGATGAGCATATGGGTGTGCATAAATACTGTGGTGGTAGCCAAAGAGAAATGATGAAAGTTATAGAAGCTGAGCTGAGATGTCTGCATGTTGTGTGAACAGAGTCCTAAGAATAGAGTCTATAAAAGATGATCTGAGTACTTTATTGTAACTGTGTTGTTTACTTAATAAAAGGATCTCCTTTTTGGTGGTGGGTTTTTCACCCGTAAGGGTTTTCCCATGTATATCTGATGTCTTTCTCTGGTGCTATTTTGTCTGGTTAATCTTAATCTTTTATCTATGTTCTATCTTAATGTATTGCAAACTGAAAATAAAATACTTCCTTGCTTGCAAATCTCCTTAGAATTGACGTTAGGAGAGCGTTTTCCATGCACTGCTTTCTTTACAAGTGGTATCAAAGCCATTTAGTTGCGTTATCGCTGTTGGGTCATTTTTATTTTTAGTGGGAGTCTGGCAAAGTATTTTGTTTGTAGATTGAGATGGCGAACAACTCTGGACAACTGGAGATTGAGAAGTTCAACGGTTCAAACTTTGAGTTGTGGAAACTCAAGATGGAAGATTTTCTAGTTGATCAAGATCTGTGGTTTGTTGTGTGTGGACAAAAACCTTCAGGCATGAGGCAAGAAGACTAGGATCTTGTAGATACAAAAGCCAGAGGATTCATTAGACTCTGTTTGGTAGACTCTATTCTGTTAAATGTTCATGAGGAAAAGACTACACATTTTCTGTGGAGAAACTTAGAGATATTTATCAGCGGAAATATCTAGTAAACAAGTTGTTCCTAAGGAAGAAGTTGTATTCCTTGAAGATGGACGAGGGTACATCTATTGCAGATCATCT
Organism: Cryptomeria japonica; assembly: GCF_030272615.1. Taxonomy (NCBI): domain Eukaryota; kingdom Viridiplantae; phylum Streptophyta; class Pinopsida; order Cupressales; family Cupressaceae; genus Cryptomeria; species Cryptomeria japonica. The sequence continues at coordinate 89,685,446 of NC_081407.1, read as the reverse complement.
AAATGTTTTCAACATGATGGTTTCTCAGCTAACCTCAGTAGGAGTTAAGATTGATGATGAGGATCGATATATGCTTATGTTATGTTCTCTTCCTAACACATGGGATCATCAAGTAATGGACATTGGGAGTATAACAACCACTTCCAAGATGGAAGAAGTGGCTTCTTCATTGCTATCAAAAGAAACATGAAGAAAATCTTCTGAGATGGTCAAGGAGGCCCTTATTGTTTGTGGCAAGACAAATGATAAGAAGTCTAAATTCAAGTTAGAGGAAAGTTCTTCTCTTGGAAAGAAGTCCAAAGTGAAGTGTTGGAATTGTGGATAGGTTGGTCACATTCGGAAGGATTTCAAAGTGAAGAAGAAGAAAGAAAATAAGAGTTCTTCAGATTCTGGGTCCTCACAGAATGAGGATGGAGATGCCTTCTAAGACACTTTGGCAAGTCATACATCTACTGATGTTTGGTTTAATCTTCATGAATAAGATGTTTATCATGATGCCATGTAAGACTCGGTACCATGTTTGGTAGTGATGTATATTTATCACTTGATGGTGGATGATCTTCATGTGACTGAAGATGCTAACATCTTGAGGATTCATAAATCCTTGGTAGAGATGTTGTTTATGTCATATTTTGACATGTTTTTCTTAGTTAGGATGTGTTATATTATGTCTGGGTACACTCTTGAGATGCATTTAGATTTTTGACATAATATGGTTATGTTCATATAGAGCATGTAATCTCTTTGGATGAGATGTTTTAGATCATGTGTGTCATGTTTATGTTCCTGGTTCTATAGTTGAAACTTTGATATTGATCTTAGTTTTGTTTCTATATTTTGAGTACATTGATCATATTGTTTGATACTTCATGATAATGTGGTTTTGCATTTGGAGGTTGGCATGTGTTGTTTAGTTACAGGTGCTCATGGATACATGGAAACAATAGATGATGCTATCTTTCTCTTGTGGCTTGAGATGTATGTGTTGGAATGTTTAATAGGTCCAACTGAGATGCATTCATCTGTTATAACACAATTAACATTTTAGAGGTGGGTGTAGAAGAGCATGATACAAGGTGTTGTGAAGACTTGCTTGCTGATTCTTTGTTTCCAATTAGTATTGAGAAAGATCTTGGTCAAAGATTATTTCACTTCTATGAGATGTTGTAAACGGTTGACATTACCTATGTAGTGGGAGCTCCTTGGTGTGTATTGCATGTGGAGATTGAGATTGTGAGTAACAGGTTGTACATGTTAATGATCTCTTAAGGGTATGTGTAGTTGGATGTGCTAGCACTTGCTATGGGTGCTATTCTAGCTATGTGTGTAACAAATGTTTGTACATTTGGTTAGTTTTTGGATCATGAGTTTTGTGTGCTCTTGAGACAAAGTTGTAATTTTCTTAGTGGGTAGCTTCTATGTATGTCCTATGGCAGTGGCATGGTAGAAGGTGGAAGTATTCATGAAAGAGATGAGATTGCTCTGCATAGGTGCACATGTTAATGTCTTTTTCCTGATGGTTTCTAATCGAGTGGTATATCAGCATTGATGGGCTTTAGAGTCCATGGTTCTTAGTGTTATCTGTAAGTGTTCAGCATGGTAGACAGGTCTAGTAAATTCCTTGACAAGTATGAGATTGTTGGAAATATGCCTTGAATTATCCTGACTAGTGTTCGGGTTAATTGGAGTAACCTATCCCGTTAGAACATCTGTCGGTTTGACTCTTACAAATGGACCGGTGGAATCCTTTTCTTATGATCGGCTATCAAGTGAGCAAGTTGAGTAGATTTGATGGTTGGGCAAAAAAATCCAATGGCTCTCACTAGACCATGATGGGAAACTACTCGTTGGAATATCCCTTGCGACATGGCGACTAAGTGATGGGTCTCGGCAAGAGAGTACTCAAGAGAAGTTAATTGGTGAGCAAGTCCAGGATGATCCGACGGTGATCAAGGTTGATCCAATGATGATCGCTAGGTCACGATGGGAAACTGCTCATTGGAATATCCCTCACGACATGGTGACCAAGTGGTAGGACACAGCAGGTGAGCGGCTCAGGTGAGTTAAAGGCCGAGCAGATTACAGATGATCAGACGGTGATCACAAAAGATCCAACGGTGGTCGCTAGGTCGCAATGGGAAATTGCTTGTGATGCTTTCCATCGAGACCCAGCGACAAAGAATAATTCTGGGCGGATAGTGAGGCCATGTTAAGATGTCAGAGCAAGGACCTGGAACCAATCAGGGGGTGCCACATGGTGGAGCGTAGAGAGAAAGATTAGACATTTGGTTTTTGTCTTCCTGATACCCTATGAGGTCGCCTTCGGTGATCGGGTTGATGTTGTTTGGACCAAAGACAAGTAGGTAGACACTTAGAATGTTTATGTCGGTGTATTTGAATATGAACCGACCCATCTTCCGAATGAATGTAGGATAATATGTTTTCCACAAACTCATGAATGAATAGGTTGTTACTAGACGTTTATGCTCCAAGGCCAATTGGTTTGGCAGATGGCAGTTGCCCGAGATGTAACCGATGAGCAGATGGGTGTGCATAAATATTGTGGTGGTAGCTGAAGAGAAATGATGGAAGTTGTAGAAGCTAAGCCAAGATGTTTGCATGTTGTGTGAACAGAGTTCTGAGAAAAAAGTCCATAAAAGATGATCTGAGTATTTTTTTGTAACCGTGTTGTTTACTTAATAAAGGGATCTCCTTTTTGGTGGTGGGTTTTTTACCCGTAAGGGTTTTCCCACGTATATCTGATGTCTTTCTCTGGTGCTATTCTATCTAGTTAATCTTAATCTTCTGCCTGTGTTTTATCTTAATGTATTGCAAACTGAAATTAAAATACTTCCTTGCTTCCAAATCCCCTTAGAATTGATGTTAGGAGAGTGTTTTATGTGCACTGATTTTCTTACACCCAATTGGATTTAAAGTTACCATCAAACTTGGTGATGGGTTGTGTTTCTTGATGTCTTGATGGAGAAGGTTATCCATAAGATTTTGGTGATGTGGGCAAGTTTGATAGACACATGGGTTCAAAAGAGTATTCCCCCATGCCTTGATCTTTGATTTTCATCTTTTGTTTGAAGTCTATGGATAAAGACTTGAGTTTTTCTTGATGATGATCAAATGCTGAGGAATCTTGGGCCTCCATGTTGTGTGGAGCTAGGTTGTCTTGAGATGCCCCCATAGTATTACAATGCTGAAAAGCATTATTATCGACAGATGTGGAAATTTCCTATTCATTGTACAAGAACTTGATACACTGATGGTATGTCAAAGATACTTCTTGCATTTCATATATCCAAGGATGACCCAATAGAATATTGTATGTTAAGTCTATGTCTAAGACTTGGCACATAGTGTCCTTTTGTATTGGTCCTACCTGAATGGGTAGTATCATTGTTCCTTTGGATGACCTTTCTTCATCATCATAGGCCTTGATGGTGGTTTTCTTGTTTGGATCAATTGACTACTCAGAGAATCCCAATGCACAAATAAGCTTTAAAGTACTGATACTGAGACCCGCTCCTCCATCTATTAACACTCTTTTAACTCAATGCTTATAGACTAAGACTTTGATATGAATTGGAGTGTTATGTGGATGGTTCATGGAGATAGAATCGTGTTTGGAAAAGGTAAGGTTATGAGGCACTGTCATATGAGCCACCATGGCTTGGAATCTATCAATGTCCATATCTTTAGGAATGTTTGTTTCGACAAGTGCTTGCTCTAAGATGTCTTTATGTTTTGGCGACAGTTTGAGCAACTTGAGTATAGATATCTGAGTGGGAGCTCTCCGTAGTTGATCAACCAAGTTATATTGAGTCTTGGGGATAGTTGTGGATGTTGATGTATTCCCTTTCAATACGTATTTATGTGCTCTGGTTGTCACATTGATTGACGCATGTTCTTGCTTGTCCTTGATTTTTATGATATTTATTTGGTTGTCATATATCGATATGTGATTCATGGTGTTATTGTATAGGTGATTTATATGAGCTCCTCCAGTATCATTTGATGTTGAAGTTCCTCCCTTGTTGTAATTTGGAAGAGGATTTTTAAGGGCATCATGGTCACCATTTATTTTGAGACCATCAATTGTTAAATCGCCTCCATCGATCATATCCTGAACAATATTCTTAAGCCTCATACAATAATTTGTGTGATGTCCTTCGTTTCGATGAAAATCACAGAAATGAAAGTTATTCCACCAAGGTGGTTTGACCTAGGGTTCAAAGTTGTTCATGGTTGGCAATGTGATAATCTTGTTTGCCAATAGTTCTTAAAATTTTGATTCTAAGGTTTGCCCTAATTTTGTGTAGATGCATTATTCCCTCGGTTAGTGTTGTTGCCTTGGTTATTGTTGTTGCCTTAGGTAGTGTTATTGCCTTGGTTATTGTTGTTGGTGTTTGAAATTGAAGGTCCTTGATTGGTATTTTGTGGATAAGTGTCAGTGCCTTGATTAACACTTTTTTTATTTTTGTTAGATGGTGGGTTACCTGATAAAGCCAACACTAGTTGCTTGGATTTCACATTATTAGCATCGACCACCCCATCATTAACAATTTTTTTGATCCTTGTCCAAAATTTGGATTTGTCTAAAGTGTTGTTGTTATTTTGATTGTTAAAGGGGTTAGTGTTTGATGAGTTAACTCCTTAAAGAACTTGAGTGTTCCTTTCTTGATGCAGGATTCATCCACTTGGATTTCATTTTCTATCAACTTGGCAAAATATGGTATGCATTGGAGCTTGATTTGATAATTCATCTCACTATTTACATTATCAATAAAGATCTCCATCTTTTTCTTTTCAGGCACATCTCAATGATATCTCAAAACCATGTGTCTCCACCACTGAAGAAACACCATGAATGTTTCATTGTTCCTTTGTTTGGTGTTACACACATCCAGCATGGTGATTGCATGTTGAATGTTATAGGAGTATTATGTGATAAATTTGTTTACTAACTCATCAAATGATCTAATGGGAGGTGTGAGTTTAGATAACCACTCCATGGCTTACCCTCCCTAACTTCTTGTGAATAGTCTCATTAAGTAAGTGTCATCGTGAGAAAACTCTAGGTGTATGGTACAAAATTCCCAAACATGATCACAGGGATGACTTTTACCATCGCACTTGTCATACTTTGGTATATTTGAATTTGGGGTAAAAGATACCATGTTCAATCTCCTGTCAAAAGAAGAAGGACAGATCTCATCCAAGGAGTATCACATCGTAGTTCCTTTTTGCATGTCCTGCATTTGTCTTTGCAGCATTTGGATTTGTTGTGTAAGAGAAACCATGGGCGCATTTGTACTTCAAGGGAGAGCTTCCTCTCACTCATTAAGATTGTCCTGATTGCAGGCATGGTTGTGTTCATGGGTGTTGTTTTTCTCATGTATGTTTCCGGGGTCATGTGTTTCTTCTTCTCTTTGTTGTTCTTGATAGGCATAATTTCTAGACCTTGTTCTTATAATTCTTTCATCTATATTCCTTAAGTTTTCAGTATCAAAATATTTAGGAAGTCTAACTCCTTTGCTAGTTAGCATGAGTAGATATTTTTCCTCGTCTGCTTCAATAAGTCTTTCCATGAGTTCTTAGAATGATGGGTTTTCTTGACACTCCCGGAGAAGTTCTTCGCTGATCTCTATTTTGCCCATATTGACATACTCATCAAAAGGGTTGGATAATCTCCTACCTATACTTGATTTTGGATGTGATTCTATTTGTTTGTTTCTTTGAGATCAAGTGATAGTAGGCATTTAGTAAATTAATACCATGATGAATTCTTTGTCTTCTATGGGAGCTCGGGGTGGTGTTGGTGGTTCAAGTCGATCTTTGTTATATGTGATACAGAACTATGGGAATAAAGCGGGGTTGATCCTTCCTCCATGATTTAGGCGTTGATTGAATGCCGCTTTTTGAATGTAATCCTGACTTCTTAAAGGTTCCTTGTCAAACTTGTTTGTTTTTTCTTGGAGATAAAATCGCATGTGACGTAAAAATGCGTGATGTGATGCAAAGAGTTGGTGATTGATATAGAGAAACTTGTTCCTTCTTGCAAGTGACTTAGAACTAGGTTATCTCTTCTTCAACTTAGTGTTGTGATGAAGACTTATTCTTCTCAAAATATGAGGAGTGGTCATACATGAATGATCAAAGGTTTGATGTTGATGTTTGATTTGGATACTTCATTTGAATACTCAAGTTTACTTTATCAAGTAGAGGTTTAGTTAGACTCGCCTCTATGATAAAGTGTGTCAAATGATATGGATAAAGTCTCTCGATATGGAGATTTGATATGAAAACTTAAGGATTAAACTAGGTATGTTGTCTTGATAGAATCCATTAGATGGTGGAACCTTGATCACTATTATGATACTGCCTGATTTTGTTGGATTGAGTCTTACCTCGAGCTAGTTTAAGATCTGAAAAACTTGTTCTAAGAACACTTTGTTGGATTTTGGAATTGTTTTCTCTGATGATGGTATTTGAGTTTTGATTGCTGAGTTTGCTAAAGGACCTCAAAGAGTGTTCAAGATTGTCGATGAAATTTTCCTGAAATGCCTAATTTGCTCTTTGTTTTTCTTAGTTTTTATCATGTGCTAAGATAGAGACACGATGTGCTAATGAATGTTCCAAATGTGCCACATAAGGTTCTCTATGCGCTAAGCTACCTCTCCTACATGTTGCCTTATAATATTTAAAACTGACTTTGTTGGATGAGTCACACACTAATATGTTTGGATTACGCGCTACTATTTGAGTTGAAAGCGCTATGATGTGTCTTGGATGTGCTAAGCTGATCTTTTAATGTTCTAGACTACTGTTGCAAAGCGCTACAGGAAATTTTACCAGTATGATACTGGTTATACGCTAATGTCTCTGATGAAAGCGTTAAGATTTGGTTGAAATCTTCTATAGAATGGTTGTTACACGTCAGGACGTTGCTCCTATGTGCTAATCTAACCTGATTTCTTTGCTTCTGCCATTTTTGGATTTTTAACACTTATTTTTTTATGGATGACTTTCTGAATAATAATTTGCAAACATGGCACATAAGAGAACAAATTTTGCCTGTGCTAGACAAGTAGTGTATGTTCTATGAGGATGTGTTTAAATCCCTGATGTTTTCACTAGTTTAGATAAAAATAAAGACAAATCAAGTAGACTCTTTATTCAAAGGTCATCAACAACATCATATCCCACTAGTCTCGATACTCCATCAGCTCAAACAGCCTTGTCACCCCTAGGGGGCACCCATTTTTTTGTCTTTTACCAAAAATTAACTCAAAGTGAATTTCTTCACAATTGAGTAGTTATCTTGGGAGATATATGGTGAGTGATCTTGGGGGCAGATTCTTCCCCACCCTTGCACTATGATGTTGAAAATGACTGGTAACTGACTGAGCTCAAAGTTTCTAGTGCTAAGGTTTTTAATCAAGCTTTTGTTTGGTCTTCAGTGATAAACTCCCTTAAGAGGCTTCCCAACCTTTAGAACAAAGTCTTTACGTATCTTAAAGATACAGGGGAAGGCTAATCGCTGATAAAAATCATTGAAGGGGACTTTCATCAGCCTCCACATTTGATTATAGTGGGTTGGAACACTTGGTGATAAATTCATTTCCCACTTAGGTCATTCCCCTCTCACCGGCCATTAATGGTGCTCTAAGAGTAACTCGAGAGGACAGGCCTACTAAAGGATTTTAATGCTTGAAGTAAAGAAAGCATAAGAGTGGTTTGGCCTTTTGGTCACCCAATCAAGGGGAGAGCATATACCTTCCACTTTCCAGACAAAGCAAACAAGTTCTTTTTATCCTTCAAAGAAATGATTTGTTAACTTCTATTTGGAGATTTTGTTCCAAAAAACATGGTGTTCTTTTTAACTTTTCATAGCAATTTTATATCTAAGAAAATGAAATCCTTGTCAACAAAATAAATGGTGATATTGGTCAACAAAAGGTAAAGTCGATAAATAAAAATTTATTTTGCTTTGCACAAAATAAAGTGAGGTTCTTTTTATCCCTTGCAAATGAAAATGAATTATTTTTATACACCAAAGGAAGATAAAATTATTTTTACCTTTTGTAAACTAAAAAGAAAATTTGTTGTTCTTTTTAAACCCAAATTGAAGTGTTTTGCCTAATTTGCCAAAATGAAAAGTTTGTTTTGTTGTTCTTTTTATGTAACAATTAAATTCTTTTTAAATCCCAGAGGAAGATGTGGTATATTTTAAACCTAAAAGAAAGATGAGATTCTTTTCCAATTTAAAGAAAAGTGAATTCTTTTTATCCAACTAAAAAAGTTAGAAAGAATTAAAATTCCTATTTTAACTTCTTCTAAACCTGCAAGAAGAAAGTTAATGGAAAACTAGAATCTATAGTGGGCTTACACAAGCCTAAATTTTCTCCTTTCTATTACAGTTTTTTCCTAGTTGTTTTGTTTTGTTTTGTTTTTTTTTGTTTTTTCTGTCAGATTCATGTGCTAAACTGCTACATAGATGCACTATAGGAAGGTGCAGATTGGCTACACTAGTTACCAAATGTGCCACGTTGTTCTTCGAATAAACAGAATAAAAACCCGAATGTTATGCACTAACAGAGGGTTTAGATGCGCTAGGGAATGGGTCTTATGTGATAAACAGTGCATCGAAAGTGCTAGTGTTTGCTCTGAATGTGCTAAAATAGAATTCCCATGTGCTTGCAATCTTGATCCTGCATCAAAAATCATATAATTAATGGGGTCAGGCCCCACAGTGGGCACCATAAATGTGTGCGAGAAATGAGGGTGACATAAATGTGAAAGTCAGTTTCAAAGGGCCCACACACCAATGAGACTCTTGGTGAAAGTTATAGGAACTATATTGAATAGCTCAACTTCCCAAGGGGTGTCCCATTGTTCTCTATCTCAGAAGATCCCTAAAGTCAATACTTTTTCTCTCATATCACTGATCAAAGTGACTTAGGAATGACAACTCCAAGAATGAGTGATGTTTGATTATAAGAATGAATGCATTCTTAGATATATATGCTATTGAAATTATGATGATTAAACTAGCACAAAGATGATGATAAGATTAGCTTAATTATCCTAGCAATGATATACTAGTCTAACATTGATATGTTATGATGTTAGAATGTTTTTAAATTCTATTAAGATGATTTATCAAAGAGAGGCTAAAATGATTAGTAATTAGACTATATGCATGAAAGATTATTGATTAGCAAAATGACTATAAGTTTGATACACAAATATTTCTATATCCAAATGAGAGAAAGAGAGCTCTATTTACAGAAAAAATAGGGCAATGGATGGTCAAGATTGGATAATCTTAACAAGGGCTAGGATTGAAAGTTAATCAATCCATGTCACAATTCTCACCAATGAAACGGTGACAATTATCAACAAGAGGTTGCTTGAGAGGAGATGAAAGAAGCATGAAATGCTTGAGAAGACATGGAGGTTACCTTAGGAGGTAAGGGTTAAGGTTAGGCTAGGGTTATCCATCGGATAAAGATTTTATCCAAGGGGTAAACTCTTGTGCAAGGGTCAAAGGGATAACCAAGGTTAAAGCCATGAATGCTTGATGAGACCCTTGGGTTAGATGAGGGTTGAGTTAGAGATAAAGTCTCTAATCATGCAAGAAGGTTGAGTTAACCATTAATGGTTATGTAAGAGCCTTAAATGGTTTGGAAGACTTTGAGGGTTAACTTGCTGAGGAAATAAAGCCTTTAATGGTTTTCAAAGACTTTTGAGACTTTGAGAAGTTACTTCCCTTTTCTTAGGACTGTGACAACATTTAGGAGATGGATTAGACTAAATTGGAAGTGATTAGAAGAATCTATAAGGGGGTTAAGGAGGCAAGTGGGAGATGTAAGAAAAAGAAAGTGGAGAAAAAAGGAATAAAATAAAATTACTTTATTTAAATTAAATAGATTCAACTTTCATAAATACAAGTGGGGGATTTAAATAAATAAATTAGATTTATATATTTGCAAGGATCAATTTAATTAAAAAAGGGGGGAAAGGGGAATTAATTAAATAAAGTGATTTATTTAATTAAAGGTTAGAAAAGGCTTAGGTGAATTTAATTAAATAAATCGATTCATTTAATCAAATAGATGAATATGAAGAAATTAATTAAATAGAGGAATAGGGTTAAAATGAATATTAAATATTCACTTAAGAAAGTGGTCATATTTATATGTCTACAATGATATTTCATAATAACTCAAAATTTAATCTATAATAATTGTTATTTCTTTTACCAATATTTGTTTGTTGAAATTTAGTAACAAGTGAATAATCTTAACTACTAGCATTTGATTACAAAATGTAAACATTTTTATAGATATGTTAGAAAAAAACTATTTTCTTTTTGGTGTGGTTAAACAAAACATTTTGTCACAAGCCAAATAATTTTTTAAATAAGACTATAAATTTAAAATAAAAGTTTTAATTTTTTTTAAACCGAATTGGTTAATCTCTATTCATAAAACTAAAATATAGATATTTTATTTAATAAAATATAAAACATAAAAAATCAATCATAATCTATTTTCCTTTTTAATAATTAAATTTCAATTTCCCTAGATTGGACTAACCAAATGAAAACATTAAAAAATAATTTATTTGTTTTTACGAGACATTTTTTAAATAATTTTTTTTTAAATATTTTATTATAATTTTGTACTAATTATTTTGATTTTATTTATTTTTAGTTATCTAGATATTTTTATTATCTATATATCTTTCGTTTAACATTATATTAATATAATATAATATTATAGTATAATATTATATTATATGGAATTAATAATATTATAGTTTATTATTATATTCATATAATAATTAATTAAAAATTCCTTAAAATAAGTATTGGAGAATTAATTATGAAAGCCTAACTATTTTTTTTCAATTGCCTTCTTGAATATGACTAATGTAGCTCACACTACAAAAATAAAGTTTTCAAAAAATAATTTTAGTTAAACTAGATTTGCTAAATCAATTGAATTACCCAAGAAATCCTTCCACTATATAGTGAATATGAATTGTTTAACAGTTATAGTGAAGAAGTCTAGCTCTCGGAAAACTTTATTATGAAAGGGTTCAAGAAATGAAAGTGTTTTCATAATTTTCAAGACAGACATTGTTCTTTAGGTACTCATTTGTATTACATATATTATTCAAATCTCCTACATTGATGAGTGATTGTTGTTAGAAAAATGCCTTTGAATAGTTCCAGTTTCTTGTCTCTAGGCCTATTACATCTTTGAAAAACACATTTTTATAAATTATTTGAAGTTGTGATCTTTATTCTATTTTTTTACTTCGCACTCCTCTAGCATTTAAATATAATAATTTGAAGTTGTGGTCTTTATTCTATGTTTTACTTGGCACTCCTCTAGCATCTAAATTTAATAGAGATTTTAGCCTAACAACCCAATACCAATTATATAAAGTAACATTGTTAGGCTACTTTGTATCCTAAAATTTGTCTCTCTTAATCTTAGTTTTCTTATTATTGTCAAAATTCAGGTTGGACATATATCAATTTTTATTTTTTTATTATATTATGTAGTCAATATTTGAGAATGGTTAGTCACTTTTTCATGCATTAATTTATCACAACAAACATTCATTTATAAATTTTCCAATTGCAAAAAATAATGGTTCTTATGAAAGATATAAAATTGATTATTTTTTCTTCCCAGTTAAATTTTCTTTCATAATTCAAAAATGTAAAACAAAATCTGACAAGACACAAGTGCTTTTCTTTTCCTCACATAAAATTTGTTGTTCCAAACTACAACCAAACCCTTTTGAAACAATCACACTGAGATTATCACCAATCTTCAAAAAACTGCCTTAAAAAATGTCTATGAATTAAAAAGTGGATAATTTGCAAAAAAACAAAATGTTTAAACAATTTGTAGGGGTTCTTATACATTCCATATCCATTTGGCTTACCTACATATCCTACCACCACTTCATCAAATTACCATCACCCCAGTCTATTGTTGTAGAACCCTTGTAGATTTTGTCTTTCATATGTTTCTTCTTACCTTCTCTTTGTCTATTAAGAGAAAATGTGTTGCTTTGTTATGTCTTGAATAAAATGCTTTAACTGCACCAAGTCCTCAAAAATCTCCTTGCAAATTCAACTATGTTACTAAATTGAAAATCTTAGAATGTTGACTAAATTTTAATTATTTAAAATCAAAGTTGTAAATTTTATTTTTAATTTCTATTACACTAAGTCTATCCCATTTTGAAATTTAGCATCTAAAATCAATGAACGCTATGATGTAGATTATATAACCACATAGGAATTTGTTTGGCAATAAAAAATAAATATTTATTTTTCAATCAAAGTATCTCGTAATAAATGTCAAAGATGTGAAAGTAAGTCGAATAATGCTTATTTGATGTGAAGTGAAATATGTTGCTTATGTATTGATCATGGACCTGTTGAGATGGTCCATTAGGTCTTGTTATTTATGCTTTCATTTAGAAAAAATTTTAAGGATTCCTTTCAAAATGCTATGATCTTTTATGTTCTAGTTCTTTCTTTGATCATTTGGTTTTATGGTTTATTGGAAGGGCTAGGAGATTTGAATGTCAGAAGGGTCAAGAATTCCTTTCAAAGCCCTATTGGTTTGTTTTCTCTAGTCCATCATGACAATCTTGTTTCGTGTTTGTTTGGAATGGTTGGGTGTCCCTACTATTTTGAGGTTTTTGGGTGCCTTCCAAAACTAGTTATTTCTAAGACATTTTTGGTCTCCTCCATTTTCAGAGAATATCTCTATTCATTGGGGTCCATTCAGAAAAATCTTGAGAGAAGCCCTTCAAAACTCATTGTTAGCTTTTTGTTTCCTTGCCTAGTTTGTTGCTAGTACAAGCTAGTTTTTATTTTGTATTTGGTTTGGGGTGCTCTCCTAAACCCCTTTGTTTTGAAATTGTAAGCTTGTTGAGGGTTCGAGACCCTTGTTCCCATTGGTTGAGTGCTTTGTTCAAAAGCCTCACTTTCTAAAAAGGGGTGTCTCTTTTTAGGTGTTGGTGGTCTTAGTGCTTGTGAGTTCCTAATTTGTTGCATTAAGGGTTTGGGCCCTCTTCTAATTTAATCCATTCAAAACAATATTTTGAATTAAATTTGTATTCTTGAAATGATGATGCCAAAATATAATTCTCTTCCCCTTGTGTCCATGAAGAAATAGAGATTATTGTGTCATAATTTCAACATAGGTTGTGAAATTTATTCAAATGACACATTTAAAAAGTAGAATTCATATCAACATATGATCCTTGCCTAAGAGATATATAAAAACTAGAAATATAATACCTTCACACTATTAAAAAAACAAAATTTAGATCTTTTGGATCCTAAATGAGGCTCCATAGATATATATTACAAATAGAGCATGAATATTGACATAAAATATAGAATAGTTATATAGCTTTACACACGATGGACAAGTACTCTATTAAAAGTTGAAAAGATTAATCTCGTGATGCAAGTTTGAACACATCTTTTCCTAGAGTGTTACACTTACAAGTAACTACATGTGCTATCAATTACAAGTTGTTATTGAATCTGTTGTTAATGTACTTTAGATTGTATTTTTATGCCATCTATGTCACTAGAATTATTTTAGCACAAAATACATTGACTATTTTCTCTGAAATGGGATTTCCTATGAGTTTGAGCATTTCTTGAAAACTATAAGTCATATCCAAAAATTAGCTGTAACCAAATCGTAATTTAGAATATGTTAATAAATTAATGGCTAGTTGTATTCATTGCTGGATACTTTTATTATTTAGATTTTTAATTAGACATAAGTCTATAATTGTATATGCACCTTCATTCATTCGTGTACTTAAAAATGAAAAATAATTTAAAATTAATAGATATTAAATTATTTTGAGATAAAAATAATGATTAAATTGCTAAACGATTCTATTTTAATTATACATATGTAAACAATTATTATTATTTTTATTTATTATCATCATCATCATCACATCATCATCATCATCATCATCATCATCATCATCATTACCATCATTATCATTATCATTATCATTATCATCATTATCATTATCATTATCATCATTATCATTATTATCATTATCATTACTATCATTAAGAGCAGCATCATCATCATCATCATCATCATCATCATCATCATCATCATCGTCGTCGTCGTCGTCATCATCATCGTCATCGTCATCGTCATCGTCATCGTCATCGTCATCATCATCATCATCATCATCATCAATTTTTCTATTTATTTTTATTTTTGTATTGAAATTAAAAAATAAATTAAAAAAAATTCTTATTATTTGTAAAATCATTTTTATTTTTATAATAATAATTTAATATAAATTATATAGATTATGCTTAACATATATATGCTAATTTGTATGAGATTCTTATTTAAATGTTGTCACCAAAAATTGCAGTTATGTGCACGCTCTTATACTGGAATTCCCTAATAACTATGTTAAATTGTGAAATTGTGCCCAACAAAAAAAGACATTGTTTTTCTTGCAGCCCTAGAATGACAATTTAACAAGTAAATTGTTGCCAAGGCTACTACCAGATCCGAATTACTGTCGGTGATGAGGAAAAGACTACCATTACAACTCGATACGGGTCGTATGAGTATCTTGTGATGCCTTTTGGGCTCACAATTGCCCCTGCCACAATTGCCCGATGCGTTGTTGTCTATCTTGACGACATTCTGGTTTATAGCAACTCATTGGAAAAGCATCGCAAGCATTTGGCAGAGGTCTTTGAGTTGCCGAGGCAGAATTCGTTGTTTTGTGAAGAAGGAAAAGTGTTCTTTCACCCAGACTGAGGTGCAGTTCTTGGGCCATATCTTTCCAAATGGAATGTTTGCGTGGTAAACTGCAAACTTTCCAAATGATCTGACTATTTGAACAGATTTTAAAAGCTTTCCATTTTAAGCTCTCCATTTAGTGCGAATTGGACAATTCGTGCCATAGAATGCAAGGCTATGTTGCGTTTCCCCGATTTTTTTTACCCTTTCTGGCTTCGATTCAAGCAATGGTGAGTTTGTTCCCTCGACAAAGCATATTTTTGTAAGAGTTACAGTCCGTCAATGATTGAAATTACATAATTTAGTAGTGTCTTTGTTTTCTTCTACGCATATATTGCAAACCCTAATATTATTCGTTACATGCATATACAAAGATCGATGACGATTTATAGCTTGGCCGATTCGTAGACGCGCTTCAAGATGCAGATTATGTAAATGGAGATCAGAATGACGAGCATATTTGCAGGTTTTATTCGCAAACCTCTTCAACTTCAGTCTCAGTAATATTTGCAGTAAGTTATTGAATTCCTGTCAGTTGGGCCTAAGTTTTTTTGTGTTGTAATTTGCATATTACAAATGGCTGTGAAGATTATGTTCGAATTTTATTTTCAACTTTTTTAATTCTGAATGGATAAGCTAATTTTAGCTTTGAAGTTTAAGTGGTTTAAAGTTTAGGTAGGGGTTTCATGAGGGTGGCTTAAGTTCTATATTGAAATTTTTATTTTTATTTATTTATAAAACTCTAATAAAATTCTTATATCACAATGCCTGTTCAAACAATAAAATTTTTCATCCAAGTTTTGGTATCTAAAGATTTATTAAATGTCTAATATTTATTTCATAATAAGTAATCTATATTGAATTTTATTTATTTTTACCAATATTTATTGGTTGAAGATTTGGTCGAAGATTTGGTCTTGCTGCTTTTTTCCTCCTTAAATATCCAACTTTTATTTAGAACTAAATTTGGATATAGATTCTTATAATATTATAAAGATAGATAAATTGGTGAGGTTGGATATTTGTAATAATTTTTTTCTTTTAATTTAGACTTTATTCAACTTATATGAAATATATATTATGTTCAGTTATTGTGAAAAAGCACATCCATTCAGAAATTCATTCCTAAATTGAAATGTTGAAGATGAAGTGTGCATTGACTAATTATATCATTGTATAAGATCAACAAAAAACTTCGTCCAGTGGAACATCAAAATGTATGACCATGTTTACATTAATGTTTATTAAAAACCTATAGGGCATTTCCCCATAAGTAGTGAAGCATTTATTTCAATAGCAAATAAAGTTTTTCTACTCTCTATTGAGATGAAATAGTATGGATTAATTTATATTTGCTTAGTTTTGTGGTACCAAAGAAGTGATTTTTATTTCCAAAATCAAGTATACCAATAATTCAATTGAAAACTATCAATCAAAACTATGGGATCTTTGGAAAGTAGGGAAGGGAAACCCCCTTCCTCAACAACAATGAAAATCCTATAATGGAATGTTAGGGGCCTCAATGCCCCTAACAAACAGAGGGTGATCAAAAGAAGGATTCTTTAAGAATCTAAATTGGACAACAAGCAAGCAGTTTCCTTTGGAAGTGGAATTAGCCCTATGTTCCAGGCATCTCTACAATTGACAGTAGCCTCAGAAGGTGCATCTGGAGGCTTAATGATAATCTAGAAGTCTTCCCAAGTCAAAGTTGAAGGTATTGCATCCAACAGAAATTGGCTTCTTGCCAAATCACTCATCTTCAGACAAATACTTCCTTTTTTATTATAAATACATATGGCCCAGTGTCCCCACACAAAAAGTGACTCACATGGTCCTCTTTAGATGGAGTCTTGTCTACTTTAGCTGAGGAACAAGTCTTCAGTGGGGGAGACTTCAATGCCATCAGGAGTGCTTCAGACAAAAGGGGTGGAATCAACCAACTAGGTGGTTCCTAGCAGGAATTCAATGATTGGATTGAAAGGAATGGTCTTTTGGAAATAGATACAGGGGACACTTTCACATGGACTAATAGAAGAAAAGGTTTCAGCAATATAGCAGAAAAAATAGATAGATTTTTTTGGCAAGGGGACTTGAGGTTTTTTCCCTTTACTCCCTCCTATGTTGTTCTTCCTTGTTCAGGTTCAGACCATTACCCCATTTTTCTCTCTTTGCAAGGCATTCGTGAAATTTCCAGAACTCCATTCAAGTTTGAGAATATGTGGATGAAAGACCCAAACTTTCTTACCCTGATAGAAAATTGGTGGAAGGAAGGATCATTTGAGGGATCAAAACTCTTCTGCTTCATCGCAAAGCTAAAATTAGTAAAGAAGAAATTGCTCCAATGGAATTCTCAGCACCTCAAAAACCTATTCTCAATAAAAGATTACTAGAAGAGAGATTAGCAGCTCTTAATGACAAAATCATCTCAGTGGGAATGGATCAAGAATTCTTTCAATAGAAAAGGACCCTCCTTTTGGAGTATGAGGACATTCTTTCTAAAGAAGAAATCTTTTGGAAGAAAAAGTCTAGAGAGAGCTGACTCAGAATGGGGGATAAAAACACCAAGTTTTTTCATAATGTAACAAAGCTTAGAAGAAGCAAGAATTTGATATCAAAACTGGAGATTAAGCATAACCAAATCTCAGAGGACCCAGACGAGATAAAGAAAGAGATAATCATCTTTTATTCTAACCTTTTAAACAACAATGAAGGGTCTCAATTTCCGGAACAAAAAAATCTTCTGGAAGGGATCCCCAAGATCATAACAGACGAGCAAAATCAAAAGCTAAATGAGAGAATTAAGTTGGATGAAGTATTCCAAGCTCTTAATAAACTTCCCTCTGGTAAGGCACCTAGCCCAGATGGCTTTCCTGTGGATTTCTTCAAGCAGTGTTGGCATATCTTAGGTTAGGATCTCTCAGAAGCTCAAGAATTCTCAAGAAGATCAGGAAAAATTCTCAAAGAAGTAAACAACATGTTTATAGTGCTCATTCAAAAGAAGGAGAAGGAAAATAATCTTGGAGACTATAGGCCCATCTCCCTACACAACACAGTTTACAAAATTCTCTCAAAAGTTATGACTAACAGAATGAAGCCTCTCATGGATAGCATTATTTCAGAAGAACAGACAGGATTTGTCCATGGTCACTCAATCGTTGATGGGGTGATTATAGCACAAGAAGAAATCCACACTCTTCAAATAATAAATAGGCTAGGTATGATAATAAAACTAGACATAACAAAAGCTTATGATAGTGTAGATTGGTGATTTCTCTGCAAAATAATGCAAGACTTTGGCTTTGACAAACAATGGATCAACTGGGTATTTGAATTCTTATCAACTCCTAAATTTTCAATTTTGATAAATAGAAAGCCAATAGGCTTCTTTTCCTCTTCAAGGGGTATTAGACAAGGAGATCCTTTATCTCCTTTCCTCTAAATCATAATGGGGGAGGCTTTGGGAAGGGCAATCAAAGCTAGTCATACTAATAATAATTTAGAGAGAATCAAAGTAACAAAAGATTTTGCAGTCACACACCAACACTTTGCAGATAATAATCTTCTCTTGGGGGCAGAAAAACTTAAGGAAGCATCCCACCTAAATCAGATTCTAGAAACTTATGGAAAGGCATCAGGCCAAATAAGAAATAAGGATAAAACTAAAGTTTATTTTTTCACTACCCCAAACTTATTATAGGCCAAAATTCTCAGAATTCTAAACTACGGAGAAGTATCTCTCCCATGTATTCACTTGGGCATACCAATAGACCGAGGTCTAAGGAACACTAAGTTCTAGGATCCCTTAAAACTAAAAGTGGAACAAAATTCAAACTCTTGGAAGGGCAAGTGGCTCTCTTGGGCTGGAAGTTTTGGCCCTTCCTATTTATCTTTTATCCATATTATCCTTATCATCTAGTGCTAACTCTTTCATAATCAAGAAGATGAGATAAAATACTGAGGAAAAGCACAAAATTTCCTTAATAGCTTGGGATAAAATTATCAAGCCCAAGACAATGAGGGGATTAGGCATCAAGGATCTTAAATTGCAAAACATAGCCCTAGGGGATAAACTAGTCTAGAAGTTCATAAAAAACCCTAATGCTTCATGGGTAAGAATGGTGGCAACCAAGTATCTACCAGATCAGGATCATCTCAATATTCTTAGAACAGGCAATTTTCCCAATGCACCTAGAACCTGGAACTTCATCATCTCCTACAGAAACTTGGTCTCAAAATAGATCACATGGGATATTCATGATGGATCATCTAGTCTATTTTGGGAGGATTCTTGGGGGGTATGTGCAAGCTAATGAGTCACAAATTCGCGGAAGTCTGTGCATTGGAAAATGCGCTCCGCAAAACGGGCCCCCGTTTTAAAAAAATGGGGGCCCATTCTAAAAAATGGGGGCCCGTTAATGGTTTGGCCTCCCGAGCCAAAAGGTCACGGGGTGCCGAAGCTAGATAAAATGGGCCCCCGTTTTGTCACAAAACGGGCCCCCGTTTATGGACAAAATGGGTCCCCATTTATAAACAAAATGGGGGCCCGTTTTGAAATTCTATTTTTACCATTTTTTGGATAATTTTTCATTTTCACTGTCACAGTGAGTTGACAAGAAGAGATAAAAAACAGGCCCTCGTGCTATGGTTTCCACTTCAAGCCTCCACCACTATCCCAGGTACACATTCAATCATCTATTTTCACATTTCATAATTTTCTTGTATATTTTTCTTGTTTTTTTGTGTATTATTTAGTTTTTTTTTTATTATTTTAGTTTTTTTTTATAGTAGCATATAAATAAATTATTTTTTATATTTGTAAATTCTTGATTTTGATCTAAAATATTTTTGAACAGTTAACCCTAAACCGTAATCAACAAATTTAGAAACCAAAACCAAACCTAGATAATTAACAAAAACGAAATCGACACAAACAAAAAACCAAAAATGAAATGGAAACAAAAACAAAAACGTTCGAAAATGAAATTGAAATAAAACCGAACATATGTACCTAAATTGTTCTTAATCCTCATTAGGCAATACAAAAGTTACCACTAAATTAGTATAACCTTAAAAGTAATTAACATTACTCTTCAAATTTTAGATATGAAAGTTTAGGCTTAGGTTTATGCCATGTCATGGCATAAAGGTCCTATTATGGTCCTATTATGTCATGTGATGGTATAAAAGGATCAATTATGGACACAATTTTAGAGCAAAGCTAGATAAGTTACTAAAATTGGAGTTTGGTTTACATAGGTTCATAAAGGAAGCTAATATGCCAAATATATAATTCATTAATACAAAATAAAAAATATTCTTGATTTATAATGTTGATTGATAATGAGTTTTCTAAATGGGGTGCTAATTATATATACATCCGAAAGATTTGAAAAATATAATTCCCAAGAAGTATTTTGAATATCTTTAGAAGTATATTGGTATATCTAGAATGTAATTTATATTATAAAAGATTTGATATATGATTTGAAGTTGGTAGATATTTTGAGGAAGATTTATTAGATTATGTTATGATTAAGCTAATATTAGAAGAATGGTTTTAACAACATCTTTTGGTTTTAAAAGGTGCACAAGGTTTGAAGTTGAAATCATATTCGATTGTATATAATATTAAATTATTAAGGAGCTATTTTTTTTTAAAATAGTTAATTTAAGATATTAGTTGAAGCTATTTGAGAACGTGAGATAGTCCTAATTAACACACGAATTAAATTAATGAACCTAGGACAATCACAATGAACATATGATAGTCCCAATGAGCCTCAAATGATCCTAATGAATGTAGGGCAGTCTTAATGAACCTAAGAAAGTCCTAATGAGCCTAAGAAAGCCATAATGAACTTAGGACAATCCTAATGAACCTAGGATAGTCCTAATGAACCTATGATAGTGTAAACAAGCCTAGGATAGTGTAAGAAAAAATCACTACAAAAAAGACCTCAAATGCGTTAAATGAATTTCCCAATAACGCACTCGGGTTTATCTTTTTTTGGTCATTTGGCTACCTTTTTTTACAACATCTTGGTGTATACGCCCCTAAGAAGACCTTTTCCTCAAAAATTTCTTGGATCATGAACTCCTCATGTGCACCAAACATAAGTTGCTACTTGGAAGCTTCTAATGCACACAATCCTTTCAATCAATCTACTCCATTGATATGTCAAAACAATCTTAGTCTTTAATCCTCTATCCTTCATGACTATAAATAAATCATTATATGAGCTATTTTCAAGAACTCTTGTAATGCAATGTTATGTTGCCAATTTAAGCACCTTACATCCTATCTTGGTCACAAATCCATCTTGAAACCATCAACCTTCAGCTACAACAAGAGTTTTCTTTTTGAGATACTATTGTCTTTCATCTTTTATACATTATCCTTTAACTCGATCTAAAGGTGGTACTTATGCATAGCATAATGGTTTGAAATTCATAGTTTAAGTCCTTTATTGATTTTTTATGCTTGCTTGCATACACATATATTGCTAGAATTTAGCAATTCTTTATAGCTTCTATTTTAGTTTATTTATGAAAGAGTATAAATGAAGCTATATTTAAAGTCAAAATTGTAAGATCCCCTCAATCATTGAGGTAGAATTCAAAATTGATTTCACCTCTAATTATATGAAAAATTTAATTTGTCTATACATATCAAAATCTTTCAAAATTTTGCATATTAAAAAATAAAATATTGTGATGAACAAGTCTCTAGAGTCTTAAAAACCTTCATTTTCATAAAGTGCCAACACTGCATTTTTTTCCTAAAATATTCTCTTTGATTAATACGAAATTTTAAAATGGTTGCCACTAAAAGTATTAGGTCAGCGAAAGGAATTGGGATATTTAAAAATAGGCTTGCATCACTTTTTTAGTTTCATTGAGTTGTAGTTTGTTCATTGACTTAATAATTAAGTGCTTGCAAGTATGATAGTGGACCCCTTTGTGCGTGAGCGCATTCCTAAAGCTTTCAATTATTAAAATAAAAAGCATTACGATGTGATGATTTGAAGGAGATGTATCCGTTAAAGAAATATTATGGATGGGTATTAATGAGGATCATATAGTATGTTAGGAATTTTATTTGGAATGTTAGTCAAAATAATATTCTAGTTGATAATTATAAATGCATGTGTAAAATATTGTTGAAATTGATTATTTTAAAAGTAAATATTGCAAGGTTAATTTTGTTTTTAATTGTTGGCATGTTGTGTTGATTTTTATGTAAGAGTTTCATTTCTTATTCAACTTTGTAAGAGAATTTGTGTATGAATTGATATCTTAAATTTTATAGAAAGATTATATATGAAAACAAATGATTGCGGAGTTTTATAATAAATGATTTATAGGAAATAATATTTTTTGAAGGTTTTGTAAATTATAATCTTGTGTAGATTTGATTATGGAAGAAATTTAATGGTGAAATATGCTTAACTCTTCAAAAGTTTTGATGTTTTGTCTTTACATGACAACCACTTAGAATATAATATGTTTTAAGTATGTCATTTATAGTCATGGGAGATTAGTTTTTTTTAAGATTGTCTGAAGACTAATCAATGTAATATGAATTGATGGCAATTATCTCAAAACTATGTAATTGAATTCTAATAAATTATCATGTACACTAAAACACTAGAAATATGGAGCATCCAAACACACATGTGTATTTTTCAAAATAACTTTAAGTTAAAGTGAACAAAATATTATGTTGTCTTAGTAATATTGTTTCCATGCTATATATTCTTACACTAGAAGGAGGATCATCTTATTTCTCAATTCTTTATTGATCTTATGTATGAAATATTTTATATTGATTTTAATAGTTGATGCATTTTACAAGAAATGAATTTATTAAATTGAATATATAATAGATTTATGATGTTTCATTGAAAGTTTTTATTAAGTTTTGTGCACAAATTTTATATTTCAAGATTCAATAGTATGTACATGTATATTTTTTTAATTTCAATATTATATTATATATTTCATGTGTATCTCATTCAACAACATAGAAATATTACTATTTATAAATGTTTTTTTTTAATTTAGTAAAATAGATTCTTCTTTGACATAGAGTTGTATATAATTCATGTATATCTTTATATATGCAGGAGTTCTTTGTTATCATGGATGTCTTTGACATAGATGAACTATTAGGTGAAAATCCCCCACCACAACCCCCTCCTCCTCCTCCTCCACCTCCACCACCACCACCACCACCACCACCACAACAACCCCCTAGATTGGATGAAATTCGTTTAAGAGAACGAATTAATGAAAACCTACAAGTGATTGAACAAAACATTGCTGCTATCCAAAATGAGCAAGTCATGCCACCCCATCTTGTAGAGTTTGCAAAATCAATGCAAACTATTGTCGAGTCAGTTAGATCTGTTGATTCTCAATTAGATCAATTTCATAGACGACGACAAGAGTTGCGTGATTTTTATGCCGATGGTTTAACTTATAGGCAAATCACTGATTTGAAAATAACCAAAGCTCATTTATGTCCATATTTTACCAACCCAAAAACAAGAGAACCAATGCAACCTAACCAGAAAAGAATTTCAATTAGGTGGTGTGTGCATCCAGAAATGGCTAGATACTTTTGGGATAGATGGTGGATGGTTTTTGATTATCCACCACATCGTAATTATGAGGTCCCTTTTTATTTTTTGAAGAAATTATACTCTGAGTTTGTAATGAACCAAAAACCAAATTATTTTGATATTAAGTCATTCCAGGGTGTTGGTCGTGGAATGCCACAGCATAGATTAGGGGCACAGAGTAATAATCCCCTATCGGATCCACCCATAGTTCCACTTGTTGCTCCATCGATTCCTACAGATGTCCAAAATACATCATTCATTTCAACATTAGATGCTTTGACTTCCCTCACAGGTAACCTGAGTGAGCAAGCTGCTCACATGGCATCTGCTCCTCGATGGATGCCACATATGTGTTCGAGTTGTCATGAGACGTGTGTAGGTCCTACTACTGCTGCTGGATCTACTTCAGTTCCAGATGAGCATGATGTAGCAGATGATAGTATGATGACATCTTATATGGACTTTCTTTGCTCGGATGTTCATCTTGACCAGGTATAGATATATATACATGTACATGTCAATCTTTTTATACTTCATTAAATATAGGTATAAACTAAGTGCATCTCTTTTTTTATACAATCTAATACTTCATTAAATAAATTTTGTTTATGTAGATAAGGACTACGCCTAATATTAGAGTCAATATTGCATCTACTGGAACACAACTCGGCACACCTTATGGGGTATAGTATAAATTTCTATCTAGACATTGTACTAGATCTTTTTAAGTTAATATGTTATCATCGTCTACTATATAAATTTTCATGTTGATACATTGAATGCTTCTTTCTCCAGGATTCAAGCCATGAGGGACCCTCTACATCACATCGAGAAGAGGGTCTGACTATTGTGACACCATCTATGGTATGTATCTTATAATTCTTAAATTAAATATGAACTCTTACAATATTGTAACTTAACTTGAAATTATTTAGTACACATATATATGTTCACTAAATATGATTTCATTAAATGCATGTATGCAGGTGGACACTACCATTAGGATAGGTTATCCTCATAATTTTGATCAGAGCCAATTTGTACGCACATCGACATCCTTTGAGGTATTAATATGTAATACTTAATTTGATCTTATTTTGACTCTTAATTTAAGATTTAATTGGACACTTTGAATTTGACCTTGTATAGGAGTTAGCTAGCACTACATTTGGTGTTGATACTGCACAAGATACTGCTAGAGGAGATACTGCTAGAGGGTCTGATGAGCATATGGTAAGTTTGTAACTTAATTTATCAATTCTACTATATTTGATAAATTATTCTTTTAATAGTTAATTTCAAGTAATATTTTAATATTATTTTTTTATTGTACAGCATGAGACAGGTGGATCTGGACCACGTCCCGGGGACAAGAGAGATACTGCTACAGGATCTGATGAGCATATGGTAAGTTTGTAACTTAATTTACGAATTCTACTATATTTGATAAATGATTCTTTTAAAAGTTAATTTCAAGTAATATTTTAATATTATTTTTTTATTGTACAGCATGAGACAGGTGGATTTGGACCACGTCCTGGGGACAAGAGAGATACTACTAGAGGATCTGATGAGCATATGGTAAGTTTGTAACTTAATTTACGAATTCTACTATATTTGATAAATGATTCTTTTAATAATTAATTTCAAGTAATATTTTAATATTATTTTTTTATTGTACAGCATGAGACAGGTGGATCTGGACCACGTCCCAGGGACAAGAGACCACGAGATGTTATTGATGATAGCACTTAGATTTTACTGTTTATTTGGCTTTGATATGTACTTTTTTATGGACTTTACACATTTGTTTACAGGTGCACATACTTTATATATATGGATAGTTGCATAATAGGATTAGATCATATATATTTTGTGCACATTAGATATTATGTGGAGTGAACATCATGTTACCATCTAGACATATATATGGATTAGATATTATATGGATTATGTGGACTTGAAATTTTACTATTTATTTGGCTCTGATATGTACTATTTTACGGGCTTTACATATTTGTTTACACGTGCAAACACATACTTTATATATATGGATAGTTTCATAATAGGATTAGATCATATATATTATGTGCATACTTTATGTGTATTGTGCCCATTAGATATTATGTGGACTTGAAATTATGTGCACATTAGATCATATATATTGACTTGAAATTATGTGGACTTGAAATTTTGTGCACACTTTATATATTATGTGGACTTGAAATTTTATTTATGGAAGTTGTGCTTAAACAACTTTATAGGCATTATGTGGACTTGTAATTTTTTTTTTGGAATTTCATTTAAATAGTTCTTGTGATTAGATAAACTAAATGTGCATACATCATGAACTAAGTATCAAAACATATCTTATAATTATAACATATTCTAAATTAAAAAGTATCATTTAACAAATATAATGAATAGAACTTGATTAAAACATAATTATCTCATTCATAAATTTGACCAATAGTCTCTCATTTATGTATATTATACACAAAATGTAATCAAGAAGACATATCTAAAATAAAATAAACAGTCTATTTAAATAACTTTGTTTTCATTGATGCCTTCTACTTGTGGTAGACCTGAAACAAAATTTTACTAGATTCATTCCGTTATACCATCTGCATCCTCTCTCTTTAGCAAAGCATCTATAATTGTCTCGTGCTCTTCCATAGAGAGAGTCCATAATTGTTTATTAGCAGGCCTGCCACGATATCTATCCAATTTTATATTAGTTGCCACTACCAAATGCGAGTAATGTATAATCTTCTTCTCTAATTCATAATCTTCAAATGCGGGCAATCCATTCTTTCTTGTTAGATATTTGCGTAGCCAAGTGCCAACAATAACCACAGATCCTGTTGGATAGTCATAACCATCATCATCTACTCGAGGAGTAGTTAGCTTATGTTTTGGCTCTACACATCGAGCCAACCAATACTCTGTCCCCTCTTCATTGTCCTCTGGTGCAACAACAGCATAGACATGTCCTGTGCACAAAACAATTTTATTTTAATATTTAATGAGAAATAAAAACAAAAATATACACTATAAGATTTTATAAATTTATGTACTATTTAATAAATCAAAACAAATTTCAAAAATAATTTTACCTTGTTGTATAAGATCTGAAATGTGATCATAGTCATTTGATGCAAACATTTGATCCATATCTTCATCAATTCTTTCATGCGGATCATTTGCATCTATGGGTGTCAATGATCTTTGTTGCCATTCTTCAACCCATTCTTTATTCTCACAAAATTCCCAATCTCCGGAAACACAAAACTGACAAAAGCAAGCAAGTTTCCTTGTGAATATAGTCCATGTGTTTGAATTAGAACTCTTAAACGAATGCCATTTAGGTGATCCAATGATGGTATTACAATCATGCCGAATAGGAATACTATCTTCCTCTATCAACTAGAAGAAACGTCGAATTGCAGAGTTTTCAGTTGATCCTTTTGACAACTTTGAATTGCACCAATCTACAACTGCATGAGCATCTCTGAATTTCACTGCATCCTCGAATTTCAATTGTTCTCTAGCAAGAGCTCTTTTTATACAGGCACCGGCTCCATCGTGTTCCCCCTTACCATGTCCCGCTTCAAAAAAACTCCATAAATGTTGGACATTGGTTATCTTGTGAACTTTGCATAGCCAATAAAACATTCTTGCATTTTTGAATTGTCCAGTACAGTTATCTGACCATATCATATGTTGTTTCATGTCAATTTCTCTTTCCTTAAGATTATCATAAAATACCTCGAAGCAATGTTGGACAAACTCTGAAGAGTGTAATCGATTATCGCTAACATAGAAATGATACTCCCTCAAAAAATTTCTGTTATCTTTTGTACTGTCATGGTCATGTCTATATATAATGTGCACAAATATGGCCACTTGCACTGAGTTGTAGTATTGTGATTGAGTTTCCTCTTGTGGTTTTAGAGTATAATTTTCTGCCAAATCCACAACTGATACTATTGTTCCAACTGGAAATGTGTTCTTGCATATGCGAAACTGTCCATCAAGCCATCGAGCATGTTGGGAATGTTTCACATATTTTGGAACAATATGAGTTTTAAACTCACTAATAAATGCATTCACACTATTCTGTTCTGTAATCAATTCTAAACGTTTCCCCATCTTTCCATCCTTTAGAGGGTATTCTATATTTTTAAATCTCCTAACATCAACCATTTTTTGTCCAAACTCAAATGAAACATGTTCATGCAAACATTCACCTATCGAAGAATAGTTCCCACATAAATTGCAAAGACCATAAATGCATGAACTAGAAAGAAATAATTGTTCATTAGGTGGTTTACAAAATAAACTTCCAATAAAATCTTTTATAGTTTCAGGTGGAACATAAACACCACAATCCTGCACAAGATCATTACCATGCAACATATAACGAATATATCGAAAAACATCATAATAGTAACGAAACTGGACATGAGTTTTACAACAACAAGATATTCTTTGTTTATTGATTTTAATATACCAGGGTTTGCATTTTTCAAATGATCTTTGACTAATTCGTAAATTCATTAACACAGATTCATCACTAAATTTTTTAAAGAATTCAGTTTGAGTCATGTCAAGAAGATGTTTTGGATGAGGATCACGAATTTTTGATCCCACCCTTAACTTTAAAACATCTCTAGCATTTGATGAAACTCTAGTGCTATCATGACAAAATTTTGCAATTAATTGTTTAGTTTCATCATTTAATTTCATGTCCGACCTTTGAAGTCTACCACTAAAACTCCAACAATGGTTTAGTGGATCAATTTCATTTGTGTCTCTTCTTTTGACCGCTCTTGACAAGGTTCTATGATGTAAGTTCAAATAGCCACATATATCACTTAACATTCTTTTACTAACAATCATTTTGTCAACTATAGCAGTCGTTATAACTCTACGTGCTGCATTCTTATCTTTAGATCGACTTGTTTTTCCTATAGAATCGATGGCACTGGCAACAGTAGATACAACTTGCTTATATGATTCATCTTTTCTTTTTGGTTTTGCATAAATACCTATTTTTTTCATGACTTTACACATTTTTAACATTTTTATTAATTGTAGCATTAATTGACATTGGAATCCTAACTTTTTATTATAGAAAAATTGTTTATATAATATGTTTGCATGTGTTCTGATTTGTCTCCAAGAAACTAACCCATTAAGATTATCTAGCACATTGCTATCAATAGTAAACAAATTAAATTCATTTTCTTTTAGAGAGGGTGGTGTAATATTTTCAATTTTTATTTCTTTTCGTATTGGTGTATGAAATTTATATCCAGCTTCATTTAAATCAGCAATTTGATTGGCATCATAGTCATCAGGATTTAAAAACATACCAGGATTCGCATCCACATCAACATTTGCATCAACAGTCATATCCGTGTGTGGTTCTACATTTCTTGCATCCATCATGATGTCTTCAATGGTCTCATCTACAACGGGCACTGAACTAGATGCTTCAAAAGTGTTATTCAATTGCCGTTGTTGTGATCTTCGATCTCTTTGGCGTTTTGCCTCCTTCTCTCTTTGTGCTTGAATTTCGTCCACTGTCATTGTCCTCTTTTTTTTCTTTTGACGTTGCTTAGAACCCATTTTTACAAACTCGTCTTCAAAAAATAATATTTTTTTACTGAGTTCTTCAAAAAATCGTGTTAAAAATATTAAAAAGTACTGCCAAATTATGTAAAAAATCTTTGTCAGTACGGATTTCAATGATAGTGTAGTAAATCGATGCAATCTATTTTTTTTTTTACAGTAACGGTTATTTAGAAATGGGGGCCCGTTATTAAATAATAGGTCCCGGTTTTAATAATGGGGGCCTGTTATTTAAATAACGAGCCCCCGTTTTTAAAACGAGGGCCCGTTGTTAAATCCAACGGGCAAAAAATGAAACGGGCCCCCGTTTTCGAAACGGGCCCCCGTTTATAAAACGAGGGCCCGTTATGCAAATTTTGAATTCACAACCCGCCACTTGCCTCGGGATTAGGCCCGGGATAGGCCTGGGATGGCCACACCTGAGACATGAACCTGCAAATTCAAAGCTCCATGAATGAAAGCACAAATATGATGAAATGAAATAGTTTACGTGCCTCTAATCAGAGAATTTTTATACGAAATTGAAACCCATTTCAGATTATACTGTCTAGATTCTAAATATGTAAATTAATTTAAAAATTGATTATTTTAACGTCAAATTATGTGGGTCGTACATGTCAATTTTTTAAAAAGATAATTACGGCCATTAAAAAATTAATTAAAAAAAAAATATTTGAAAAAAAAATACAGAAAAATATGCTCATCAATCTTCAGTGTGTTACAAACCATTTCCCAAAATGGTTTGAGAAAATAATTTTAATTATGTCAAAAAGTGTGGGTCGTACACATGCATGGTATGGTCCTGAAACGGGCATTTTTAAAACATAGTTTTTAGAACTCCATTCAAAAAGTTATTTTTTATTATGTGGGTATTAAAATAAATTACATATTTGAAAAGTACACTCAGAGAGCTATCTTTTATAGTACTGACTTTTTCCAAGATTCAATCTCTAAGTGTTTCAAAATTTAAGCTCAAGTGAGACAAAATCTGAAAAACAAGGAGAACACTTCCACTTTTTGGCCAAAAAGTGGACTCATCTTCTTGCACTGACCCTGGGGTGGTTATCCACCAATGGCAAACTCCATCGATATTCCTGCTACAAAATACTAGTTTAAACAACATTGGGGTTCTCGAGTTAGAGACTACTTGGAAATGGATGACTCGTCGAATACCCAAAGTTGGAGGTGGAAATCAATGGAGGGATTTCCAATCCTGAGGGAAGACCTAGATCAACTCCTAGAACAACTAGAAGCAAGAAATATCAGCCCTAGAAGAGGGGTAGACTCCATGATCTGTGCACCCTCCAAAACAGGGCAGTATAATTCAAAAGATGGCTATAGATTTTTAGTCAGTATTGTAGATCAGAACAAGCAAGACATCCCTTTGAAGCTTTTTTGGGGTCCCAAAATCATCCCAAAAGCAGGCATCTTTGCATGGCTAGCCTATCAAAAAAAAATCCTAACTGCAGAAAAGTTTACAAAAATGGGCTATGAAGAACCATCAAGGTGCATTCTATGCAAAGCCCAGGAAGAGACAATGGATCACCTTCTACTGAATTGCCCCTTTGCTTCCAAATGTTGGAGATGGCTCTATGCTAAGCTGGGGTTGTTTACTGTCCTATCGAATGACATCAAATCTCTATTCCAAAGTTGGCCTCTCCTACTTAAGGAGAGCTCCCTGAGCCAAATTGTGGAAGTGTCCCCATCATGCTTAGTCTAGGAAATCTAGAAAGAAAGGAATCGTAGATTATTTTAAGGCAAAGCTAGGAGGCAAGAATCAGTACTAAATTCAATTGAATCAGAAATAGTGGACACAGTTAACTACAAAATAGCATTTTCTTTGGACCAGCACAAAGTCTTCTCTTCATGGGATGAAAGTATCAGGAAAAAATGGCAAGGGATCAGAATTCCTTTATCCTTTGGCCAAAAAAAAAATTCTAGAAAAGATGCTACCTGGACCCCTCCAAAGCCTGGCTGGTTAAAATTAAACTTTTGATGGTGCCTCCAGAGGCAACCCAGGCCCCTCTGGAATAGGATATGTAATCAAAGATCACTCAGGAGCAATCATAGGAAAAATGGCAAAGCCAATTCCACCAGACACTAACAATATAGCATAATTCAAAGCACTTCAACTTGGTTTGATGGACTGCATCAATCATGGCCTAAGAAATGTCTTAGTGGAAGGAGACTCGGAGATAGCAATAAATGCAATTAGGAGGAAAAAAACTCCAAACTTGAGACTTCAAGCAATTTTAGATAAAATAATAGAAATTTTGACCAGAATTGAGCATTACGAAGCTAAGCATATCTACAGGGAAGAAAATGCAGTGGCAGATGCCCTATCAAAATTAGCAGCTCAAGGAACTTTCATTCACTGGTGGGATCAAAGTGATCGGTCAAGTGGTAAAGCAGATCATAATAATCAGTAGGATTATGTCCCTTAAGGTTCTTCAAAAAATGCACTAGATCAATTTTGGATGAGGTGGGCAGATTTTAGCTGTAGTTGCTTATTAATTCTAAGCAACTGTCTAAACACATACCTTTGGCGGTCTCGGGGAAACAACTATATATTTTTTGAATTTAATTTCCACTTTACCCCAGGTTAGTGGTGGGCCCGGATCTAATTTTGACAACCAAATGCTATACCTAACTAAGCTTTTTCTCTACCTCGCTTCTTGAAGCTCCAGCTAGTAAGAGTCATCATCTTGTATTCAAGGTATGTGTTGCCTGTAGGTTATCCTTTTCAACTGCACCTGGGAGATTTGGCTTGCCTAGGACAAATATTCTCTACCAACTTAGCTGGAGATATTAATGCAAACCCACTCCTCATTATTAGGTGTTGAAGAGCGCGCCCGATGATCTTGTCTTAGTGTATTCTACAAGCTATTATCATTCCTATCCTACCAAAACCTTTTCATAGTTCATTCTGGTCATTCTCTCTTGTCGGAATCATTCTATTGCCAACCATGTTGACTAAGGCCCCGCATGGTTTCATTATGAGTGTTTATCCAAGGCCTTCCTCATGCTTTGAAGCAGACACTCCCATCTCCTTCTCGGCTTCCACATGCCAAGTATCCTTCAGAAGAATTACAGATTTGAGACTGAAGCACCTCCTCCTTCACTCGGACCCTCCTGTTCTCCTCGCAATAAAAATGATACTAGGAAGCGGCCATTTGAATAGGGATGAGTATCCGTGAGATAACACTAGTATCTCTTCTTGATTCATGGCCTCTCTGCTGGATCAAAAATTACCTAAGCAAGCGTTATGGAGCCTCACCAAAGAGCTCTTTTCTGAGGAAATCCTTCAGGAATTTCAAGAGATTCTTAATAAGGCTCTCCATGACTCAGGGGCTCCTCGACCAAGTGAGTGGATACTGTTCAATGCCCATGAAGAGCTTATCAAGTATTACCCCTTCTTGTTGGACTTGAATGGGAAGGACTTGGACAGACACAGGGTTTTTGATGGAGTTGGACTGAACTACCTCAAATCGTGGTTCCTAGGGGAAAATCTGGAGGTCCAAGACAGAGAGGAAGACCTCTTTCAATTCACAAGACTCAATGGAATCCTTCCCCTGAAAGCTTTAAATGAAGAGCCTCAAGTCAAACAAGATTGTCGAGGTGGTGCAAGAAGGGGTCGTCGGGGATCTGGTCGTGGCCATGGCCGCCCTGCGGGAAGAGGTCGTGGGAGTGCGAGAGTTGAACCACCTTAATTTTGGCTACATATTTATGTTTAAAATCTTTGTTATCTAGGCAGTTGAGAATCTGCCATCTAAACTCTTTTTAGCTTTATTATCCTAGACTGCATAATTTTGCTAGGTTTTTAAAAAAATGATAAATCATGGTGCTTATGGTTTTCTGCCTGCTTGGAAACCATTCTTCTTTGGAAATGCTGAGAATGATTTTTGATGCTACACCACTCAGCTATGTCAATACTGTAATTAATGCAAAAATAATATGAATCTTGGCTCTGCCTTTACCGATAAAAAAATAATAATTCAATTGAAAACTTTTATACAAAAATTAAATAATTGTAAAATTTATCAATCATTAATTACTTTTATATTGAACTTTAAAAAAATGTCAATTACTCTATTGTCAATTGATTATGAGCCTTATTTTATCTTACAAATTCTCCAATAGAATTTAGATATTCTATTAATTGCATGTCTAAATCCATGATAAAACCTAGACAAACACTTTAAAAGAACACTAAAAGGGAGTTGAGATATGTACTTCATATTTTAAACCTTTGATTAGAATTCAAGATGAACCATCCGCAAATATAAGAGCTGGTTATGCTAGAAAAACAAAAATCCAATAAATTTGAATAGTGATAATAAACAATTGAATTAAATTTGTATTCCTAAAATGAAGATTCCAGCATGTAGTTCCCTTCCGCTTGTGGCCTACGAAGAAATAGAGATTATTGTACCATAATTTAAACATAAATTATGAAATATAGAAATTTATTAAAATG
This sequence comes from Cryptomeria japonica, assembly GCF_030272615.1. Classification (NCBI taxonomy): domain Eukaryota; kingdom Viridiplantae; phylum Streptophyta; class Pinopsida; order Cupressales; family Cupressaceae; genus Cryptomeria; species Cryptomeria japonica. Next base: position 89,651,853 of record NC_081407.1, on the reverse strand, counting down.
ACACGTTTGAAAAATAGAATTCAGATCAAAATATCATCCTTGCATACGGAGATACACAAAAGCTAGACACATATTACCTTCACACTATTAAAAAATAGAACTCGGATCTTTTGGATCCTAAATGAGGCTCATTAATAATACAATCTGCAGATTCTGCACAGGATGTTGCGGGACTGATGCAATCCAGAGTCCAACTAGGTGCTAATTATTTTATGTGTGTCAAAATCAATTAATTATAAATCCAATCACGGAGTTCTACTAGGTGCTATTTAAAAAAGTGTTCTGATTCTTGTCTGATTCTTGCCCAAAAATGAAAAAGATACTATAATAATCGTGAAAATAAAATCTTAAAAATTGCAATAAATTACCAGTTAGTGAAAGAAAAGCTTCAAATCAGCTGATTTTAACACAATGCCAGCATGGATATTGACGTTTTAAGAAAAATATTTATTATTAAAAAATAGAAAAAAATGTAAAATTATAAAACAACCATTAATTAAATGATTCAAATTAATATATAATTATAATAAACATTATAAAATATTAATATATAATAATAATTAGTTAATAGTTAATAATATTAAATTCAAAATCTTAATTTTTTTCTTTTTATAACAAACTTCTAAATTCATATAAAAATAAAAATTATTTTAAAATTTCACATTATAATATTTTAAAAATAAAAAACAATTATATCTTATCTTTTCAATATTATTCTCAATCAAATTATATTTTTTACTAAATATTATAAAATGTGTGAAGAGGTCCCATATAGACCATCAAATTCCTCATCATTGAACTTATGTCGCGGTTAAGATAAACTATGAAATCGACCATGGGACATTCTATTTTGAATTGATTTGTATTAAAGCTATGATTTGTATTGTTTTTTGCTTTCCGAATTATCATTTATTGCGTGGTAAACTGCAAACATATTTTAAAAACTTCCAATTTTAAAGCTCTCCATTTTCTGCGAATTGGAGAATTTGTTCCAGAGAATGCCGTTACCTATGCTTTTTTCTCCTTTCTAGCTTCGATTCAAGCAATGGCGAGCTTGTTCGCTCGACAAAGCATATTGATCTGCAGAAAGAATTAGAGTCCGTCAATGATTGAAATTTCATAATTTAGTAGTGTCTTTGTTTTCTTTTTCACAGATATTCAAAACCCTAATAGTATTCGTTGCATGCATATACAAAGATGGATGGCGAATTTAAAGCTTGGGCAATTCGTTTACGTGCTTCAAGATGCAGATTATGTCAATGGAGCGTAACGTATTTATACAGTCATGGATTCAAACCAGATGGGGGTTTCGTCTGGCCAATGGAGATCATAATGACATGTACCCTGAGGATATTTTATTATTTTTCTCCTTTAAACCAGCTTTTATTCGCAAACCTCTTCACCTTCAGTCTCAGAAAAATTTGCGGTAAGTTATTGAATTTCAGTGAATTGGGCCGAACTTTTTGTATGTAGTGATTTTCATATTACCAATGGCTGTGATAGTTTTCAGTCTATTTGAAGACAATTCTTTTTTTCAACTGTTGGCGCCAAGATTCGCATTTCTTGCTCATAACTTTTCACCATAGTTGTCCTTTAGAACAGTGAAGCCAACATTCATTTATATTCCATTTTGAGAACCTGACTTAACTTTGCTTGCAAGAGTGAAAATTGAGTCAGATTTCCAGACCAAGAATTTAATGATAATTGTACTCTGGAAGTTTGAATTATAATTCATATCTTAGTGAGAAAACTATAACATTCTCTGTCTTAATAAATATGTAGGATTCTCTGTTTTAATTTGAATTATAATTAATAAACAGCTAACATTCGCCGTCTTAATAAACACGTAAGATTCTCAATAAAATCTGTGCAAACATGCTAACGGCTTTCTGCCAGGCTAGTTATTAAAGATTCGCTCTCCAGGTTAATAAACAAAACCCATTTCTTCAAACAATCAAACCGTTTTCTCGCTGGTTGTTAAATTTTTTCTCAAAGGTAATGTAAAACTTCTTTGTTGTCAACTGTTTTTTTTGCCAGAATTTAGAACGCGTTTAATTATTTAACTTCATTTTTCACAGGTTGAAATGGAAAGAAGACCACAAGAACCAAAGCACGGTAGAGAAATCACCGTGTACGGATTTCCCGTAGGTACTACAGCAGAGGTGAGTATGTAATGTCCCCTAGTAAATTGGTTTAAAATATTTTAGTTATGGGTACAGTGATTGAGAAAAGGTATTTTAGCTTCTTCTGTTGCCAAATGACCAGAAAAGATAAAGTCAGAATGAGTGACTATATACATAGAATTAGCTATGCATAACATAAAGAGGAGTTCTTGTAACATTAACAGAATAAAAATCATGAATTATGGTGGTGAACTATAGTGCAAGATTTGGTAAGGTGTCTTTAACAATTCCCCCTAGCTAATGTAATGATGTAGAGTGCTTAATACAGCAGTTCCGCTACTCGATGTATCCATATCCTATATTCTCCAATCATATAAGTGTCCTTGTACAACAGTTCCTTCTATTGTGTTTAGGGTGTCCTTGTACAGATTATTAATAATAAACATATTTTTTTATTTGTTTTGATGGAGGTCCAGACCTGCATGACAGTTTAGTAAGGGCATCCAGTGAGGGCCTTTTGTAAAGTACTTTTGCGCTATCAGATAAGGGGCACGAGTCAATAGGCTGAGCCAAAGACTGAGGGGTATCCATTCCGCCAAATTCGCCCTGGGTACAATCCCGGCCTCATCCCTTGGGATGTCGGAGCCTTGCACTCACCAAGACTTGATCTCTGGTGGACTCATTTGGAGCCATATAAACATATTATTTTCATTATTTATGTCCTAATCAATATTCTAATTATTATGCCCGCATGCATCTGTGAAAAAGTGCAACATTATTCAGCTCCATATCCTTATTGACAACTAATAAATATGTAAGACAATTATATGATATCTCTGGATATTATTTTAAGTATATTTTTTAGAAAGTATGATCAGTCTGCCAGTATATAATTATCCATTACTATCAAATATGTGTCATTGCTCAGTCTGCTGCTCAGCGAAAATATCCGAGATTTTTCAGGTTCTTTTAGGTTTTTACCGACCATTTGGCCAAGTTAATAATGAGTTTTCTATGCATATCATTTAATGCATTCTTAGTAGCCCTGGACAATTTTAATTCTTTAATTAATCGTGAGTTTATTTTTATAATGTATTTAATATTTGAATTTATTTTTATAAAGTATTTAATATGTGCTTAGTCAATTGTTTGAATTCTGGGTTTTTTAATTTTAATTTATTTATGAATTAATTTTATAAAAATATTATTTATATTTTAATTTAAAAAATGTATTTATTAATATAATATATAAATATAATTATTATACAATTAAAATATATATATATATATACGATTTCTTATACGCAATTTTTTCAAATTTCATTTTTCGTTGCGTTGCGTTACCGTCAGTTTCACGTTTCTCACGTTTACCAGTCAGAGAATTTGATGTCCATCAGCATACAGATTTTAATATCATTATTAGTGGATTGATTGCACGGCAATGAATTAGAGAGTGAACCGGTCACTTGTTCTCAAAACTAATATAATTATTACAGGATTAATTCATACTAGAATTCATATTATCGTGGAGTATATATATATATATAAAAAAGATACTTTTAAGGAACGATACAGTGTTGATAGAAAACAGGGGAGCAAAAATAAAACAGAGGAGCCACAAAACAGAGCAGAATACAAGAAAGACAAATTATCAATCTATATTTCTCATTCTTCCTTTCATTCCAAAATGATTACAAAATGCCTCTATTAAAGGAGGTCTTAGATGTTTCTAGAATGGGCAAGAGGTAGCTGGAAACTTCCAGAAATTTGCATATAAAATAATGTTTTAAGACTATAGATGGTAAGATGGACAGGTTGGAGTAGATGTAGATGTTGAAAACAAATACAAATCTTGCCATTAATTCTGTAAACACTTGTGCATACAGAGCATGTAGATGGGTAGGTGAGATTAGACTCCAACAAGTGTTTGCCATATAAGCAATATTATTAATCACTACAGAAAACCCGTAAGTGCAAGTGTATGAGTACATAGATCTATACGAGAATAAGGACACTGAAGCACAGTTTTGAACTCTTTTATTTTTATTTTTTTTAATCATTGGATGCCCTCAAACTCCATTTCTAGTCTTTATTTATATCTTACTTCTAAGATACATGCCCTTTCAGATTGAAGCTACATATATTTCTCTTTGTTGATTGTTGTTCTTAGTCACAATAATAATTGCATCGCACATTTTTTAAGGAAGACAATATTCTTATTTTCCTTTGGAGAGTATCTAAAGTCAAATAATATAACCTTCCTAATCGCACCTTTTGGAAATGCACATTGGTGAGCATATAGACCACGTCCTTTCACTTGCTAATTCGATGCTTCTCTAACTAATGTTACTACTGCATATTTTATACTTCTTTCCCCAATACTTTAAAATAAGTGTACATGCAAATATTACTAGCCTATATATATAGAAATATATATAAAAAAGCTGAGAGATATCTAGGCTTTCATTTATTAATTTATTAATTTTAAGTAAAATTTTCTTTTTATATATATTTTTTTATATATATAGGCTAGTAGCATCCGCAGATGCAATTGTAAAGAAATTAAATTATAAAATATGTTTACTCTTATAAAATATGACTATATAAAGATTTATAGTTTTAATATAGTCTTATAGTTTTCCAGCGTAAGGTTTGTTTTTTTAATATCAAAACATATGTTTTGATTATCATTGTCTACTACTGAGGGGACAATCTTGACATCTACAGTCCATTAGTATTTGATTTTAATAATTAATTTTATTTATTTTATAGATTATTGATTAAGATAAATGCAAATTTCTATATATGTAATTTTTAGTGACATACAAATATTCATAAATAAAAAATTGATTTTGAATAAATATTCATAAATGCATTCATGTTTCAGTTTATAGAATTATTGCCACTTATCTCTAACTATATGAAATTGTTGTATCTTTAATGAGAGTGCAAGAGTGCAGCATAATAAAGCTCCATGTCCTTCTTACAAGACAATTACGTGATATTTCTTGATATTATTTTATGTATTTTTTTAAATTATATTATTATGATAATAAATATTTATTAAGACATGATAGAGAATATGAAAAGAGAATGAAACTAACGAAGATGTCATGATAAAAAAAAAAAGATATCCAAGAGTAATAAATATATACTTAATAAGTTTACTATGCATTCAATCCAAAATGATATTAATGCATCCACAATAAGTAAATCATCCACCATAACACAACTGTTTATATGTGGAAAATGCAAATGGGAAAAACCATGGTGAGATGGGACTCACAAGTTAACTATCTGTATTAATAGGTAACTAACCGGTTAAGATCCCAAAGCTCTGTTAGGAGATATACCCTGTTAAAGGTATTACCCTATTAGGAGTAACCTCGGTGGAGGATTTCAGAACTCAAACTAATGGATCACCTTGTTAAAGGATTTGTACAATGAAGCTTGTTAGAGATTACCCAGTTAGGGGATTTGACTGTTGTAGTTATTACAAAATAACAGGTGGTGTGATCTAGAAGTAGAACAACTTGCTTGAATAGATCCTTTTCTACACACTCAAAACTGCATCACCAACATATTTTTCAATGCCTTCAACAACTTAACACCTCTATCTTCGCATCAAAATAATCTCATATCATATCTTATCTTCAAAATAGTTCATCATAATTTCATTCTATAGACATTTAGATTTCATGTTGGCTTTGGAAATTATATAATAATTTCCTAGGTGCAGTGTACTTGGACAATCAAACATAACTCATCATAAATTACCACCAAAATTTGTCGATTAGGGTAACTCATCACAACTGGTGATAACTCATCACACAATCAATGAATACTGGTTAGAACACCAATACCAGTTGGAGTTAATCATTTCAACATTTAAACTAATTGTCCTTCATTGCTTCTTTGATAACCTCCACTGGATCTTCAAGTTGATATTAAGTTGTTTCCTGCATATATCGGTTGTCCCCATGTACCAGTTTGACACTCTCTAAACTATCATAAACAAAACTTCTAATAGTGGTTCCAATACAAGTAACTTTTAGAAGTAATATCGGTAGATAATGTGAACATATGTGTGTGTGTGTATGTTCCATCAATGACAACATATGAAGTCATTAATTACAATCATCATCAAGCCAACAATCTCTCCCTTTGGCATTTATGGCAACACTTAAAAAATTTACAACATTACAACTAAGTGTGCTTACAAAAATTATACAACAAACATATTTCTCCCCCTTAATAATACATACAAAATATTCACGACACATACATATCTACTCCCCCTTTGACAACAATGCCAAATTGAAAAATAAAATACATATATATATATAGAAAAAATTACATCAAATGATTACATATACAAAAACTTTAAAAAGTTTGTATTAAGGAGTGTTCACTTCAATTTACAATAAAATATCACTGAAAGTAAGCTTGAGATGAGAAAAATCATTTTCCCATGTTTCCAATAAGGTTTCAGTAATCTCTATGGTTGTCATGACCTGTGCAGAAAATTCTTCCACTGCATCAATTGTACTCATCTCTGGAGTCACCATAACCACTTTTGCATTCTTATAATCTCATTGTAAGATTTCAATTTTAGGTATTAAGTGGTTCTTTATCGCCTTCAATGATTGGAGTCTCTTTGCCTGTTCAAAATTATAAACATCTAACCAACTGTGCAAATCATCCACAAATTTGCCAAAAGCTAAGACTGAGTCCTGTAAAGGTATGTAGGCATTACATATCTTTGCCAGTTCCAATTCTATCTTTGTTTGCTTCTTAACAATATCAGCATAGAAAAATGAAACATTACATCCAAATTGAGAAGATTTTGTGTCAGGTGAATCACCAGTAGCATCATAGGCAGCATCAAAGCCCCTTACTATTCTATGGGCAGTGCTAGAATTTTGCCTCTTGTCTCAATAAATTTCCTCAAAAGATCTTTTTTTAGGGATAAAGCAATCTTCCCTATATCAATATCTTTCATTATTTGTTCTCCTCTTTTCTTCCTATAGATTTTCTCAACTATGGTGTGAGTTGCTTCCTCAAGTGACTTGATTTGATTAGAATCATCTATGACCAATTGTCCAAGCTTGTCAATAGGAGTTGACAAATTCCCTATAGCAGTCTTTGGTAGAAGACTTGACAAGATCTCTACAGTAGTTTGGATGGTTTATGCTTCCTTCCTCTATTCCTTAAGCCTCTTCTTATGTGCTCTGTATTGCATCACATTTGCAATCTTCAACAATTCAGATACACTCATGTTGTCAACATCTATAGGCCCTTTGATGCCAAATGAGTCATCATCATCATTATTCTACTGCTTGACTAATGCTTTTCTAGGTTCGACAGGTTTCTCCTTCTCAGTTTTTCTTACCTCTTATTCTTTCTCCTTTCCCTATTCAAAAGATTTCTCAGTAACTTTTTCAGCAGGTTTCTCTTGAGTAGCTTGTGAAACTAGTGGGAGTTGATATTTGTTGATCTTTTATTGGTGGGGGTGGAATATCTACACTTGGTTGAGTTACCGATATCTCTATTGTATTAACCTTTGAATCGGTAATTTCTAGTGGCTGCATATCTGGTTCAATAATGTTTCCAGATAGATCTATTGTATCTTGTATTTCATCAACAAATATTACCAGTTGGGAAGTAGTGTCATCCTTCTTCTTGATAGGATAGACAATATCAGCTTGTACTATTTCTTCCTCATATATTTTTGGTACATCCACAGTATCTTGCTCATTAGCCTGTTGGAACTCTATCAATTTACACATATTCTGAATGTCCCTTGCTATTTGATGAGTCTCAACTTCAACAGATTACATCTTTCCAATTAAAAGTTTTAATCTCCTTGATTTAAAAGGAAATTGTGTTTTCTGTTTATCAGGCAATGCAATTAACTCATCTTTTGACAAATTGAAAAAATATTCAATAAACACATTATCAATAATTTATTTTTCTTTCTTCACAGCCTTTATCCCATTTATACAAAAGAATAGAATATAAAGAATAAAAAATATCCTTCTTAAGATCATGAGGTAATCGATTGTAATGACATAAATAGCTGATTACCTATTGAACAATTTGTTCCTTTTGATCTTCATCAAATAAATCAAAACATTCTTTAACATTATCAAATCTATTCCTTCCCAATGTCTTTACCATTCTCTCAAAATCAATCATAGGCTTGTAAGACAAAGCATTATTGGGAATAGTCAACTAAGAGGTGGCTTCAACTGGTTTGGGCTTCTTGCTAGTTGCTTTTACATTCTTTGGTTCTTCCTTAGTGTCAGTGTCATCAGATTTTGCTTGAAGAATCAGTTGTTGACCTCTTTTCTTTGTTGCATTTTGCTTCTTTATGTATACCTTAGGTGTTAGTTCCTTTTTAACTTGGACACTTCATGTCACTCTAGTATTTGTTGATACTGGAGGAAATTTCTCAACCTTCTTCTTCTTCCCTTTACCACTACTGGTTTCATCTTTTGAAGTTTTCTCTTCAACAACATCCAGTCTTTTCTTCTTCTTGTCCACTAGAGATGCCAATAGGTCATTGGCATAACCAATCAATAAGTCATAATTGACTTCATAGCTCATGTCTTCCATTTCATCTTCTCTTGGTTCAATAGCTTCCATCAGACAAAAATCAGTGGTGATTGTGAAAATGATGTTCATAGCAATTTTTTCACCACATCTTCAAGTAGCCTTACCCTCATACTCATTTTCTTCTAAAATTCATTGAACTACTTGTTCATTGCAGCAAAGAAACTGTTCTTAACTACCTTAATGTTCTTCTTGATCTGAGCAATTACCGGTAGGTCTTTAGACCAATCAATATCACCAATTCCTGGTAGGAAATTTTGAAAGTAAAAGAATACACCAATCAATAACTAACCAAATTTGAACTTTTGATTTCTCTCCTTCTTGATTAAATGTAGATTCAACATCAATTGACTTTTTATGGCCTCACATAGGTCACAATCTACATTTTCAACAATCATTTTATAGGTTGTATGTACTATTGCAGATGGTACATTGTTCATTCTACTGGAATAGAATATCTTCTAGCCTATAACCATAGTAGCCAGTTTAACCACTGGGTCCTTAATTTTATTGATAGAATATGCACGCCCATCCGAGGTAGATGAGGTTAAAGTGGTTAGAGTCTCTTTAGAAATTCACCTCAGCTTAGGAACTTCACCGGTTGACCAAAAACCAGACACAGCTTGGATAGATTCCTTGGTTATAGTGTGTGTTCTTTCCAAATATATGTTCTCACCATGAACATGACTTAGAATGATTCTTATGTGTTCCTCTTCAAAATCCTCATGAAAATAAGTTGCATTATGAAAACACTTCTCGTAAACTCTAATATACTCAGGTTGAATCTTTTTGCTCTTATCGCAAAGGGATTTCAATTGAGAATAAATTGACAATGATCCTAAATCTTAAATTTTGCAATCAATGTAGCTAGATAAATTACCTTTTACAATGACACCATCACAAACTTGAGATAAAGCATTATAAGACACTATTCATTCTGATTCCACAACCTCCATAGGTTCTGATGTGATCATTAGCCTCTCTACTTTCTTAGATGATGAAGCCATTCAGATAAACTAGATTCAAAAAGGGATTAACAAAGAAATACCTAAATTCACACGCGCTACCTCGGTTACCGGTTCATTACTCAAATGCATGACAATTCAACCTTCACTAACCTTTGAATCAGCTTCAAGCATGAAAATCACGACACAAATTTGACTAAGACCAGCTAGCAATTCTCTCTTCGCCTTGCAAGTGACCAAGAATTCTCTTTCGAATGCATTTACGGTAAAAATAACATAGCAAAACTCTCTTTTATCCTTTTTACCTACTGTATTAAATGCTCGATTGCTAGGGTTACAAACCCTAATACATTGCTTAATGATGCATACAATAATAACAGGTGTAAAACTGGTCGATAAACTTTCAAAAAGTCGATTTACAAAAGATATCAATATTTTAAACATAATAACTCAAAATGCAAACTCTCTTACTTCTCATCTTTCAAGGGGTCCGAAAGTAGATTTTGTTAGACACAATGCACCACTGAGAGGGAGAGGGGGTGAATCAGTGGTTCTCAAACTTTTTCCTTTAACTAACTAATGTGTGTATACTAGTTATGGGTCAAACACAATGCAAACTTACCAGTTAGTGAGGAGACTAACTCAAACACAAACACACATAAGGGGACATCACATAACACCGGGATATACGAGGAAAACCCAAGATGGGAAAAACCTCAATGAGCAATACTGCTGGAGTCTACTACTCGAATCTAGCCTCACAATGAAAAACACTATTACAAAGTTTAGGGCACCAACCCAAGGAGCACTAACCCCTAACTTTAGGGCACCAACCCAAGGAGTACCGACCCCTACCTGATTTATGGGCTACAACTCAAAGGAGTTCCAACCCCTGTCTTTAGGGCACCAACCCAAGGAGCTACAACCCCTGCACCAAGCTACAACTCAGTGTTCACAATATAAACATCAAATACAAAAGTAGTTATCTTGTTACAAGTGAATCTTGCAACCTTATCATATATTTTTCTCTTTCAGTGAGATATCTTCTCTGCTACACTGACTCACTCTTCTTGCTGCTCTTCACCTGTTGCTTCTCTACCAGTTCTCTCTAGCCTCCTTCACTTCTGCTCAATCGATATGAATACTATCGGTTCTTCTCTCCAACCGATTTAAAGCTTCAACCAGGTTCTCCCTCTCTCTCTCTCACTTCTCTTAGATGCTCGTTGAGCACTTGGATGATTTTCTCTACTTGCAGAAGTCTTTCAGCTTGCAATAGCACTATGTTCTTCTATATAGCAGCAGCGAACAATCTCTTTGGCCTTCATACTTATAGGATCGTTTTCCCTCCAAAGCCCAATTCAAAATTTGGATGGTTAGGGTTTCCTCACCATCTACGAGGCAAACCAAATCCAATCAGATCCTGCATGATCTAATCACCTTGATGTCCATCTGTCCATCTTCGCCATTTTTGTACCTTCTAAAACACGTTTTCTAGATATGAGAAACACGATCCTTTTTTTTTACCTACATCTATCAAACAACCATTAATACCTTTGTTGTTTCCTTCTCAAGGTATTCTTTCAATCCGATCTTCTTGCTTGGATCAAGATGCCAACAACTTCATGATTCTGCTCTATCGTTCATTCTTCCTCAAGCCAGACACATCAGATCCAATCCACAAATCACGGGATCCATAATTAATGCACACTTGTCAAGATACTTAACTCGACACTACACATCTCCAACCTTTGTGAGCTTGTCACTTTGACACCATGTGGCATTCACATCAACCAACTACTGACTTGGCTCTTCAAGTCAATCCAGATAGGATCACCGACCAAACACCCTATCGATTCCTTTTCTCTACCAGTTTACTAACCTTGCCGATATCTCTCATTATACCAATTAACTCTTCATGTATGCACTTTGCTTGAGCTATCAGTGAAACATCTAAACTGGTCTCTAGACATGTATATCCAAAGTGTGCTCATTCTAAAAAGTGAGAGCCTTCTGGATTTGCTCCACATCCATATTATCGGTGGACTTACATACTAGATGCCACTCTTGATGACACCATGTCATCAACCTTTACAAGATTCCATCTTCAATCAGGCCACTTACCTCTTTCTAGATCTACTTGGCCTCGCACTCTTCCTGATCAGTTCGGACCATATTTTAACCAGTTTTTCTTAATGATAAACACATCACTCTTCTTTTGTACTGGCATCTCATCATGCCTTCTCTGTCGGTCCAGTGCATAACCCTGATCTCATGCACTTAAGGCATTCCCTCTAATCACCATTAGATCCAATGGGAGCACACTCACTATCAGTCATGCTTCACATGATGACTGCATCTTCAATTGGTGGGTGTCCTATTGTTTTACAACCTTACAACATACCGATTCATTCTTCCCTTCCAATATTGATGTGATTTAGATAACATTTTGCCTCTTCATCACAAACAAACACTCAAACACCTTGTCCATTTGACATACTCTCCTAACCTTACCGGTGTTCTACAACACAAGGTGATATATGAGGTATCACATCATGTACTTCTCCATAGTAGGTGTTGCATATACACATCTTCTACCAGTGGTCATCCCATACTAGTTGATATCAATGACAACACAATGCCAATAGATTTACCGCTATGCTCCCCTTAGCCCTATTGAAAGGCTCAATTTTTCGGTGTAGGATTCTCCCCACAGAGTGAAGGATTAGGTTCTTCTGCAGGTACATCATCACTCTTCTTTTTCTAGATTCGGTTCATATCTTCTCTGGTTTCCTCAATATTTACCTTCTACTTACCTTTCAGATCTTCAGAATGATTAACCGGTTTGTTCTTCCTTGTTCTATAGAACTTTTCCATGTGTCCCGGTTTATGATAATGCTAGCAGGCCATTCCATATGATCTCCAAGGTCCTGCATTTCTTCTTCAAGATCTCCTTCTGCAATTCATATTCATATGACCATAAGTGTTACAAATGGTGCAAATGACATTAGTTACCTTTTCCATTTCAAATGGACTAAACCGGTTGACATAGGGTCTCTGCCAATTCATGTTACCCCAGTTGTCATAAGTTCTCATCCAGTTACCATTAGGTCTTGGATTCATGTGAGGGACTAGATTATTTGCTCCATATATGCATTCAACTGATCTATGTCCATACATTTTGCATGTGAAACAATGACCTTGAAATCTCTTAGATACATGCCTAGTATTTGTAGTGTAGCCTATATTTTCATTGGGTTTGTTTCTACACACATTTGCAGTATGTCCAGGTTTATGAAAGACAAAGCAAGTAGGTTTAAAAACTTTTTTACCGATAGGCTTCTTAGCCTTAGGAGCAATTTTGTCCTTGTGAATGTTGTTGTTTGTACCAGAAGACTCTCCTTTCTCAGATGTGTTAAAACCTAGTCTAGATGTATCACCTTTCATCCTTTGTGATTGGATCTACTCAATGGTATAACTTTTGTTGAACTTTTTCGGCTTTCCATTAGCCTTAGTGAGCTCTCTGGTAAGATCTTCATTGTGTTTTAAAAGAGTCTCTCTTAGGGATGATCCCATTTCAAGATCTAGCTACAAAGCCTATTTTCCTTCTTTTTTTAGCATGCCAATGCTCATGCAAGGTTTTCTCTCATTTGATCATAGCAATCTCATGATCTCTTTCTTTGACAAGTTCTTCAGCTACCCTCCTAGCCTCCAAATCTTGACTTATGCGGATAGTTAGGGATTCTAACTCTCTAAGATTTAGCTTTTCACTGTTTAGTTTTTCAACTTCTTCAGATAATGCATCAATGTTAGCTTCATCTAAAGAACTATTATCAGATATTTCCAATAGTTTTTTAGACAGCTCTCTACTTTTGACTTGTGAAGCTTTAAATCTGACCCTTAGGGTTTCAAGCTCATCCTTAGTAGCTTCAAGCACTCTGGCCATCTCAAAGTCGCTCATATCCCCCATGGTGGCTTTAGTTCCCTTCCAAATGATTAAGCCTTAAATAAGGTAGGCTCTGATAACAATTGATAGACTTATAAAGCACTGAGAGGGGGGGGTGAATCAGTGACACCAAAAGCAATGCTACTTTAAACATTGATCGGTAGATGTACTTAATAAGTTTACTTAACACTATGCATGCAATCTAAAATGATATTAATGCATCCACCATAACACAAGTGTTTGTACTTGGAAAACGCAAATGGGAAAAATTATGGTGAGATGGGACTCACAAGTTAACTATCTGCAATAATAGGTAATTGATCAGTTAAGATCTACAAAAATGCTCTGCTAGGAGCGAATCCTATTAAAGATCCCAGAGCTCTGTCAGGAGCTATACCCTATTAAAGGTAGTACTGTGTTAGGAGTAACCTCAATAGAGGATTTTAGAATCCAAACTAATGGATCACCTTGTTAAAGGATTTGTTCAATGAAGCTTGTTAGAGCTTACCCTGTCACAGGATTTCACTATTGTGGTGATTAGAAACCAACAGTTGGTGTGATCTAGAAGTAGCAAAACTTTCTTGAATAGATCCTCTTCTACGCACTCAAAACTAAATCACCAACATATTTTTCAATGTCTTCAACAACATAACACTTCTATCTTTGCATCAAAATAATCTCATATCATATCTTTAAAATAGTTCATCATAATGTCATTATATAGACATTTAGATTTCATGTTGGCTTTGGAAATTATATCACAATTTCCTAGGTGTAGTGTATCTGGACAATCAAACATAACTCATCACAAATTATCGCCAAAATTTGTTGGTTAGGGTAACTCACTATGACTGGTAATAACTCATCACACAATCAATGAATATCGGTTAGAACACCAATACCGGTTGGAGTTAATCATTTCAAGATGTAAATCAATTGTCCTTCATTTCTTCTTTAATAACCTCCGCTGGATCTTCAAGTTGATGTCAAGTTATTTCTTGCATATTTTGGTTGTCCCCATGTACCGGTTTGACAATCTCTAAACCATCATAAATAAAACTTCTAATACCGGTTGCAATACAAGTAACTTTTATAAGTAATACCAGTAGACAATGTGATCATATGTGCGTGTACATGTTCCATCAATTATAACATTTGAAGTCATTCATTGCAATCATCATCAAGCCAACAACTTTAACATGGGAGCAGACACTCCACTCATATTTTCCTTCTTGATACCTAGGATTACTTAGCGGACTTTGTCTTTTCTTTATAATTTTTGGTATCCTTTCTTTCATGACTCACAGTGAGGGTAACCTTACTACTTGTAGTCATGGTTCTTCCCTCTTGGTCTTCCCTTTTACTTTTTCAATTGAAGTCATAAGATCTTTACTCCACTGGGGGCTTGGTGTATCTTTCCTCCTTGACATGGTGAAAGTATTTCAATCTTGTTTCCTTGAACTTTACCAGTAGTATTGGTGTATGCTTATACTCCCGCTAAAGTGGGGGCTAAATGTAGAGTCATAAAATTGTGAACTTGCAATTTTTTACTGCATTTGGGTCTTCACATTGGTGAATGAATCCATAAGCCTGATTGGAGACCCAAGACATGCTCATACCTCCTCAAACATGCATTTCCTTGCACCTCGCACTGCTTGTTCTTGCTTCTTGTCCTAAATTAGGGCAGGATAGGGGAGTGGTTCCCCTGTCCCCCCTAGGAGAAGGATGTGGTGCCCCTGTCCTCCTAGGGCAAGGGTGTGGTGTCCCTGTCCCTGCCTTTTTGGGGTCCTCTTTCCCTATTCCCTACATTGGGCTTGTTAATTATGAAGTGGGAAAAGTTTTCCTATGTTGGCCTGAGATAAAAAACAATTAGTTAAATAACCCTAATCGGCAAGTATAATATGAGACGCATTTTCCCCTCCTATTTGCATAAGTTCGATAAGAAAAAAACTAAGGTGAACAAGCATTCAAGCATTCAAGTATCCTTTCAAGCATTGAGCGTCTCAAGTCTCCTTTCAAGGCTAGGTTTTGCATTCAAGTTGAGGACTCAAACATTGAAGAGGAGATCCCTATCAACATTCAAATAATTCAACTTCACATATCCTTTCAAATAAATCTATCTACATTTCAATTACATCCTCTCTTGAGATTAATTCTACTTCAAACATTTCCTTTCATTTACTTGCAAGTATTTTTCATCATTTGGTTAATTCCAAACTGGTGTTTGACCTAAAGGAAAACCCCTAATCCCAACAACATTTCCTATCTTTTTTGTGTGTAGGTTAGAGGTGCACAGTTGTAATTGTAGGTTTATACTTAATTTTTTAGAGACAGAAAAACCTTTTTCAACGCGCGAATTTTTTGGAGGACCAAGCACACTTTCAACCTAGTCCTAGAAACATTTTCTCAAATTTGTAGGGGAGCTTCGTCTCGACATTTTACTACTAATTCTAGGTGCACAGCTTCATCTCGCATCTTTATCTCAATGTATAATCATTTATTTATCATCTTTACACTTAGTCTCAAATTTCTTAATTCAACTTGTCTATTTTAAAATAGGATTACTTTACTTTCCAATTTCATTGTCAATTCACTTAGCATTCAATCTCTTTCCATTGAGATTGGCTCTAGTGAATTCAACCCCCTCTTTTAAATGTAATGTGCATGAGAGGTTGAACAGAATCCTTTGTGAAAATTTCACTCCTTTCTTGAGGAGAGTAAGGCTTTTAGCTTGATCTCCTCTCATCACCCTGTTTCATCTCTTGTGTATGCACTATTTAATCTCGACAACATGCTATGCTAGCTAGCATATGTGCTAAACTATATTTTTTATGTTTTGTAGATAGGGGAAAATGTGCTAATCTTATAAGTGTTGTTATGTTCTATATATGCGATGTGTTGTGCCTAACTTGTGGTGCAGAAGCACTAAACTAGTCAATGAAAGTGTTGTTTAATTTTGCAAATGTGCTAGACTACTTTGTTTTTGTTTTATGGTATTTTTCCTTAGTCTAAATCAATTTTATAAGATGTGATTTTATACCAAGGGCTATATTTTAGATCCCTTGTGATTTTGAGAGCCAGTTTTCATAATCAAAGATGTTATATGCATTATTCTATGGATTGAGCAAGATGGTTTTGACTTGTTATGGATAGTTGTGCATCTTTAAGATTAAGCAATATGGATAATGTCTTACTTTGTGTTACATGATATTGCTATGGGGCTCTTTATAGAACATGTAATTGATATGAGATTAAGGAATTGTGGCCTTATGTTTCAGATTTGGTTATATGGATCATTGTATGGATGTTATGTGAATTTTGTGGAGCCTTCTATTGTGGTTATTTGTGATTTTGTTTACCCTAAGGTCTTAGAACATGGTTAGGGAGAGTGGGATTTCATGTGATGGTTGGACTCATGAGAGATAGGCTACCAAGAGGTTCCTTGTAAGGATGCTTGGAGTCTAGACCATTAGGAACACATTGGAAGTTTTTTTTCTTAAATAAGTGAAAACCTTAATAACTAATTAGATGGGTTGGATATTTAGGATTCACCTAAACAAGATAATAAATTTCTTTTGGTTCCCCATCTCATAGCCCTAGAGTGGAGACTCAGGATGAGATTGGGAAGGCCATGGAGATGGTAAACTAAACTCCCTTGATTCTTTCATAGGTTGAGTCAGTTCTGTTAATTTTAATGATCAGATTAGATAGAAGATAATTCAATAAAAAATGCACAGCATGTACCCTACGAAAACCTTCCAATTTTAAGGTAAAAACCCAACAATGAATGTCTCTAATTATATTTATCAAATATGGATATGATCTTACAAAATTGCTTCACTTCTTGAAGCTATATGAATAAATCAATTCACTCTAGACTATTGTGATATGATCCAAACTCCTATAGGATTCACAAATTATTGAAGGATGCATTATGATCTTCTATCTGACTTGAATATATTAAATAATCTGTAGATGAAGGAGTTTTGCTAATTGACTGGAGAATGTATTTTGTCTGCCAATTTGATCTGCTCTATATTGTTTTTGATCTTCTTATTGTATGGATCATTGATCCCAGGAAGGGAGATATAATATCCCTTTATATCTGTCGATGGTAGCCCTTCCCCAAGGGTCGACACCCTTCAAGGAACATGTCTTAATATGATACATCATATTCTTTCATTAAGAGGTGGCAGACTTTCAAATTGGCCCAATAAGTAATAATTACATTACTTATATTACACAAGAAAATAGTATTTTCTTAATTGACATTTTAACTATCTCTTTTTTATTTATTAAATAGGTATATATAAATCTCTAAGGCTAATAGGCCAATTAGACATTTATGTAGTCTATGCCAGCCTGAAGGAATCCAACCATAGCTACATTATCATTGACACTCCCTCTTAGCTAGGGAGGAATCCTTCTCAATCTCTATAGTGGTATCCACCATGGCTACTCCCAGAGGCTAGGTCCATCATGGCTAATCTCATGAATGGAAAAGCAACTGAACACAAGTGCTCATCACGGAATCATTCATGTGATGTCATCATCTCATCATGATTTTCATCATGGCTACTCCCAGAGGGTGACTAAACACAAGTACTAAGTCATGGAGTCTCTCAC
The DNA here is from genome assembly GCF_030272615.1 of Cryptomeria japonica. Classification (NCBI taxonomy): domain Eukaryota; kingdom Viridiplantae; phylum Streptophyta; class Pinopsida; order Cupressales; family Cupressaceae; genus Cryptomeria; species Cryptomeria japonica. The sequence continues at coordinate 89,633,581 of NC_081407.1, read as the reverse complement.
ATGACATCCACTGTGGCTATTCCTAGAGGGTGGATCCACCATGGCTAATCCCAAAGGGTGGAACAAGAGCTTTCACCTCAAACTTCTCTCTCATAGAGAAGAATGCATTAACAAGGGCTTGCACCTCAAACTTCTCTCTCATAGAGAATAATTCATTAACAAGGGCTTGCACCTTAAACTTCTCTCACACAAAGAAGAATGCATTATAGTACATTTCAAGAAATCACTGATGCTAAGACTCCCTCTCAGCAAGTGCTTCATTCTCTACAACTCCAAGCTTGTCTTGGAAATGCACAAACTTCACTTGGCCAAGGGGCTTGGTTAGAATGTTAGTTGTATGTTCCTCAGTACAGATGTATCTCAACTGAACAACATTCCTCTATACCATATCTTTGATGTAGTGGTATTGGATCTCAACATGCTTTGTTCTGTCATGGAATAGTGGATTGAAAGATAGCTTCATAGAGCTTTAGTTGTCACAATGAATAATTGTAGGCTCAATGATTGTCCAAACAATCCCGCAAGGAGCTTTCGAAGCCACACTACTTTGTGAGTTCCCACACATGCTATGATGTATTTTGCCTCTATGGTGCTCAGTGACACTGAAGAATACTTCTTGCTACACCAGGAAATCGTAACAAATCACAAACTGAAACAACAAATAGAGGTTCTCTTCCAATTAGTAACACTCCTTGCCCAATTAAAATCAGAATATCCTTGAAGATTCAGATCCACACTGGAAGAATATTTTAAGCTATATCCAATTGTGCCATGCAAGTATCTCAAGATATTCTTGGTTGCAACTAGATGTATCTGCCTTGGTTCACACATGAACTGACTAAGTGAACTCACTGCATAGAAAATATCTGATTTAGTGTTAACTAGATACATCAAGGATCCAATAAATTATTTGTACATAGTAGGATCCACAAGGTCTGAACTAGTTGTATATTCCCTCAATTTATTCAAGTTTTTTTCCATCAGTGTAGACATAGACTTGCAATCTAACATTCGAAATCTCTTCAATATGTCAATGGTGTATTTTCTTTGACCCAGGATAATCTCATTAGGCCTCTGCCACACTTCCAAACCTAAAAAATAAATGCATGAGTCCTAGGTCCTTCATCTCAAATTCTAAAGTCAACTCCTTCTTGCATCTAAAGATGAGATGATCTTCCCCAGTAAGAAATAATTCATAAACATATAGAACCAAGATTAAATCTTCACCATTGACTATCTTTAACTAAATATGTGGATCAGTATCATTCTTGCAAAAACCCAAACTCACCTAGCATTTTTCAATCCTTTCATACCATGCACGAGGAGCCTACTTAAGACCATATAATTCTTTCTTCAATATGAATACATGAGAATATTTCCCATGAATCACAAAGCCTTCAAGTTTCTCAATGTAGACCTCTTCTTCAATTACACCATGGAGAAAAGTTATCTTCACATCCATCTGATGTAGCTTCCATCCCTTAGAAGTTGTAATGGCAATGATGGTCCTAATGGAACTATAGCGAGCTACTGGAGAAAATGTTTCTTTGTATTTTATTCCTTATTTCTGAGAGAAACCACAAGCCAAAAATCTATCCTTCTACTTCTCAATACTTCCATCAACTACATGCTTAATCTTGTATAGACACTTGGAAGATACAAGTGACTTTCCTTTAGGTCTAGGTACAATATCCCAAATGCCATTCTTAATAATAGATTGATGTTATTCATCCATAGTATTTTTCCATACTTGTTGTTTTGAGGCTTCCTCAACACTGGAAGGTTCATTCTCAATAAGATTACACATCAATGCAACATAGCTAGAGAATCTTTTTGGTCTTTTACTTTCTCTGAATGTGCCTCTAGGAGCCATGAACTTTTCTGTCTCCTGCATAGTGTTCCTTGCCCAAAGAGGTCTCTTTCAAATCATAACAATATCTCTAGGCCCATTAGTACGATCCAAAGGTTCAATTGGATCATCATCTGTTACAGGTTCACTAGTGGACTCCCTCTGAATCTTAAGAGTAAGATCAATGTACATGTCTTGAGGAGTCTCATGATCTACATCATCTATCTCCAACCATGAACCTTTAGATTTTTTGAATGCAACATCTTCCTCAAATGTAGCATCTCTACTAACTTCTATTTTCTTCTGAGTGGGAATGTAAATTCGATAGGCTTTAGAGGTTTCACCATAGTCCACAAATATTCCTTTCTTTCCAAAAGGTTCCAACTTGGATATTTTGTCTTTGGGTATATGAATATACACAGGACAACCAAATATCCTCAAGTGACTAACATCACACTTAATCCATGAGAAGGATTCTTCTAGAGTCATATTCTACAATATCTGATGAGGACGTCTATTTGGAACATACATTATTGTTCTACAAGCTTCTTCCCAAAGAAAGGTTTGAAGGTCTTGATCATGGATCATGTCTTTTGGAGCTTCAACAAAAGGATTTGTTCTTTCTTTCTACAACCCCATTTTGTTGTGGGTTGCAAGGGACACAAAACTCTCTCTTGATCCTGACCTCAATAAAGAAATTATGAAAGATACCAGAGGTGTATTCACCTCCATTATCAAACCTTAAAACTTTAAAACTCTTTCCAGATGAATTTTCTACTTGAGCCTTAAACTCTTTAAATCTACCTAGGACTTCATCATACTCTTTAGACCTTAAGAAATAAATCCAAGTCCTCATAGAGTAGTCATCTATGAAAGTTACATAATATAAAAATCCACATATGGATGCTATTGACATTGGACCACATAAATCAGAATGTACAAGATCTAAAATTTCTTTTGACCTACTTTCACTGCTATGAAATGGACTCTTAGTATTTTTACCCATAGCAAAACCTTTACAAGTACCATCATGTACATGACTAGGTTTAGGAACACCTTTAACCATCTTCTCCAATGATGGAAGAGCCCTGAATGTAGATTCCAAAGTCTTCTATGCCATAGTTCACTGGAATTGAGAGTGTCATGTAAAAGAGATTGAACTAGATGAGTAGAAAGCTTGTACAAACTCTCATGTCATTTCCCAGTCACATGTGGAGTCTTGATGCTTGAGTTCTTTGGCCATGCAATACCTCTCCCTTTTGAAAATGGTATTTGATAACCTTTATCCTCCAAGGCTGAAATAGATATAATATTCCTCTTTATTCTTAGCACGAATAAGATGTCAATTAGATGAAGAGAAATTTTAGATTCTAGGTTCAGTGATGTAGCACCATATCATTTAACTAAATAGAGTGCATCATCTCCAATGATCACTTGGCTATTATACTCCCTTTCCACAAAATCCAGAAGATATTCTCGATAGCCTGTAATGTGTCGAGAAGCTCCACTATCGATTAGCCAAGTGTCACTATCCATGGGAACATTACTTGATAATGCAGATATGAAGAGGAATCCATTAGTGTCATCTTCTGCTTCCTTTTGAGTTGAGACTTCATTAATGTTTATCATTTTTTTCTTAGGCCTTGTCAAACAATCTCTTGCATAGTGACCAAACTTGTCACATCTAAAGTACAGAATGTGAGAGAGATATTTCTTCTTCTTCTTTGAATCAGGTACATAATCTGATCTTTGATCTTTGTTCCTCTTGAAGTTCCCTTTCTTCCAATTTCTTCCTTTCTTGGTAGATTGAGTGGCAAGAACATGAGTGTCTTGATTTTGAGAACCTTTGACAATTCCCCTTCCAGCCAATCTATATTCTTCTTGGATGCAATTCGTATGAAGATGATCAAACTTAGGAAATTTGGATCTCCCACTTATACTTTGAATAAATGGCTCCCAAGAATGAGGAATGCCATTCAATGTAAACATGACAAGATATTTATCAACCAATAGATCTCCAATAGTGCTTATTTGATCCCTCAGTTCTGAGATCTTCATGAAGAATGACATGATTGATTCTCCTTTTGCCATCTTGACTTGATGAATTTGTTTCCTCAATGCAAGAGCTCTGCTAGTTTTATTAATCTCATAGAGGCCTTCCAAGGTCTTGAACATGTCTCTTGCAGTTGTCATCTTGGAAATGAGAGGCACTAAGTGATCCCTCATGGAGTCAATCAATATCTTTTTCGCTTTTATGGAATTCTTCTTGAATTGAAGTTTCTCCTCTTGATCTTCTGGCTCAGGTAAGTCTTTTTCCTCCACAAACTAAAGAAGATCATTTTCTTCAAGTCCAATAAGAACTCTAAACTTCCACAAAGTGAATTTTGATACACCTTCAAGCCTATCCTTGACTTTTAGTCCGTTCACCATTTTTTATTGCAATTAACTACTCCTTAAAATAAGAATAAATCATTGCTTATAGAAAAATATGATCATGGTCTACTTCACCATGGCTCTGATACCATGTTAAGTTTAATGATTAGATTAGATAGAAGATAATTCAATAAAAAATGCACAACATGTACCTTGGGAAAACCTTCCAATTTGAAGGTGAAAAAACTAGCAATGAATGTCTCTGATTATATTTATCAAATATGGATATGATCTTACAAAATTGCTTCACTTATTGAAGCTATATGAATAAATAAATTCACTCTAGATTGTTGTGATATGATCCAAACTCCTATAGGATTCATATCCTATCGATGGATGAATTATGATCTTCCATCTAACCTGAATATATTAAGTAATCTGTAGACGAAGGAGTTCAATCTGTTGTAGGATGAAATTGATTCACTGAAGAATGCATTTGGTTTGCCAATTCAATCTTCTCTATATTGTATTTGATTTTCTTATTGTATGAATCAATGATCCAAGGAAGGGAGATATAATCTCCTTTTATATCTGCCAATGGTAGCCCTTCCCCAAGGGTCAGCACCATTCAAGGAACACGTCTTCATATGATGCATCCTATTCTTTCATTAAGGGGTGGCAGACTTTCAAGTCGACCCAATAAGTAATAATTACATTATTTATAATACACATAAGCAAATCATATTTGCTTAATTGACATTTTCATTCTTCTATTTTGTATTTATTAAATCAGTAAATAAAAAATGTCTAAGACCAATAGGCCAATTAGATATTTATGTAGTCTATGTCAACTTAACAGAATTTGACCATAGCTACATTTATTGGCATTTGGCAGAACTTATGCAGGATGAGATGATACAGGTGATGAAGTTAAAGACTAATGACTGCACGGATAGAGGATAGAAGACCATTTGTGATCAAGAGATTGAGATTTTGTGATTCGATGACTTGATCAGTTATTTTAGTTGTCATTAATGGAAACTATTGTCAAATGATGATCACTAATGTTCCTGATATTTTTTTTTCATCTAAGTGATTTGGTTTACTAAAAGATGAGGTTTACCGGCAAAGAACAGAAGATTACGAATTAGGACTTTAACCGGTAAAGAAGAGATGTGTTCATTGAATTGGGCGATCGGTGATGATTGGTGTTTTAGGATTTTGAATGTGAGCTTGTATCATGGAAAGCAGTATCTGACCAGAACTGAAACTTGTGATGACTACTGAGAGACTTGTTTCAAATTTTTGATGAAGTTTTGCTAGGGTTTAAGGACCGGTGAAGAAATCATCAAACCAGTAATGTTTTTTGTTATGGTCATGATTGAAGGTGAGTCTACATAAAGGTGGTAACATGGCACAACCCAAGTGAAATTTTTGATTGTTGTTTTGGTGCGATTCAAGAAAGAATTTCTTGGGAATCAATGAAACACTTAGTGGAGTATTTTGAGGTTTTGACTTTGGTACAAATCTGGGCTTCTATCAACCAACAGTTGATATTGCATTGTAATTTGATGTAATGATCTATATATTGATCTGAGATGATCTCTTATGATTTGTATTGTAATTTCATGATGTAATTAAGGTTTAGCGGCTGACCTAGTTGAGATGGCTATTTAGGATGGCACAGTTAATGTTTATCGTATCGGTGGTCTTAAGAGAATGTGTTGAGTTATCTAAGAGAAGTGTAAGATCTTCCTAAGAGTTGCAAAGTGTTGAGCATAACTGGATCTGGTCTAGCAAGCTGAGAAGTGCAAGTAACAGATCACTTTTTCACTATTATTCCCTAACAATTGCAACCGGTTAAATTCCTTAACCCGGTAGGTCCTAATAGGCCTTAAACATTTAGGTCCCCTAATAGGGGAGCTCTTAAAAAGAGTTTTTAATCCTCTCATGAGGTAGATCCTAACATATCATCAAGATCCTAATTGGGTTTCTAGGAAAATCCCTTAATCGGGTGAGTCCTAATAGGGTATGCTCCTAGCAGGCCGTATTGTAATCTCCTAATAGGGCGTACTTCAAAAAAGTACAAATATTTGTTGGTACCAACTCCCACCATGGTTTTTCCCTATTTGGGTTTCCACATAAAAAAATTATGGTATTCATGTGTGGAATGCTTTTCATGTGATGTTCTTGTTTATCTTACATTTCATGCACTATTTTCTGAGTACACCGGTTATGATGTTTTATCAAAGTTTTATCAAAGGTTGTCGATACTGATAAGCATTGGTAGAGGAATTTTGTGATCTGATAGATGAGGATAATGAGTTGGTAAATGATCAAATTTATATGATTTCTTAAGTGGTGAAAGAATTGATAGATGTGGTAAATGATTTGATTAATGTGTTAGCAAATCTGATAAAGAGGTTGTTAGATCTGATAAAAGAAGTTGAGATATTTAATAAATGATTTCTGATCTAATATAAGTATGATTTCAGCTTAATCTTGTAAATTAGTATTAATACTGATTCACCCCCCCTCTCAGTATTAATAGGATCCTCATAGAATTAATAATTGGTATCAGAGATTTGGTCCTCTATGTGCAAAAAGCCTAACCGCTTGAGGGAAAGATTATAAGGAAGTCAAGATGGTGAAGAAAGAGTTTCCTAAGTTCAACAAGGATAACTACAAGATCTGGAAAGATAGGATGAAGATCTACATCAAAGGTCTTGGTGCACAATATTGAAAGCAATTTGAAACAAAACATGTTTCTCCTACTACTACTCCATTGCCATTAGATGAACTCAAAGAGCAGCAAGATAACAGGAAAGCCTTAGAAGCTATTTTTAGTGCTTTATCTAATTCAAAATATATTGATATTCAAGGATTGGAAGCTGCAAGTGAGGTTTGGGAAAAAGTTAGATATAATCTATAGAGGAGATGAGCATGTTCAAAGAGCCAAAGAGGAAATCTTGAGAGGAAAGTTCGATGACATGAGAATGCTTGAAGGAGAAAATATTGCACAGTATGATCAGAGAATCAAAGAAGTTGTTGGTGGCATAACGAGTCTTGGAGGTAAAATGGATGATGATTCAATAGTAAGTAAAATACTTAGATCTCACATACAACATACTCTTGGGACATCCATGGATTCATCAGATGAGCGCAGTCCCATCTACATATCATTGATGTATCAAGTTTCCACACAATGGAGTTGAAGTGACCATCAAAGCAGATCCAAATCCATTCATATATTGCAACAATCTGTGACCTAGATCAGAAATAACAATCCCAGTCAATCGCGAAGCTGTTCCTTCATCGGCATATGTGGACCCTGAATCCTTAAAAGCTTCTACATCCAAACAAGCAGAGCTAAAAGAAAAGTTCAAGATTAAAGACCTAGGATGTGGTGAGTATATATTTCATGTTGACCAACTCCCATTATCTCCTAAGGTATTCAGTCGACAAGAACAATCTACAAGCAATATGCAAGACCAAGGAATTGGGTGTGAACCACCTAGTGTTGTGGCTACTAAGTCCGAATGCAAATCTCCTTTAGTGGTGCAAGCATCTCTTGATATCAATAGTCCTAAGAATGGTTCCAAAAAGGAATCTATTGAGTGTATCGCCAACCCTCTTGAGAACTCACATAGCCTTACCATTTTATCCGCTCATTCCATTTCCACTCCACTCCTAGACTTGGACCAACAAGAATTACAAAAGCCCTCATTTATTGGGGATCAAGAATCAAGCTTTGAAAAGAAAAATCTAAAAGTCAAAAATAAAGAGAAGTCCTTTAGCCCAAATCAAAATCAAAAGCTATTGGACTCTACAAAAATCAAAGTCAAGGATAAAAATCCTATGAAGAAAAAAGAGAAAGAGTTGATCTCCCCTAATATCAAAATAACTGGGGGCAAAAGTTCTAAAATTTTAAGTCAAAAAACATACTTGTTGATCCTAAGTCTCCATCATGCTATCCTACTTTCACTTATTTTCACAATCATAAGCCTTCATAACTCTTCCACTTGTTCCACACATCCTTTCCCTTTTGGCGATACATCATGGACCTTTAATGGAGCTTCCTCAAAGGACTTTGTTATCAGGGATGCCCAAGCTTCTTTAGGTGACACACATACGGGCTTGTGTAGCCCACACATTAGCAATTCTATCTTAGTTCCTTTATCAAGGAAGACAGTCACTCGAGCTACACATCATTCAGTTAAGGAACGTTGTAGTTACAATCATAAGGTTAAGCCTCACACATTTGAGGTGGGTGCCTTGGTTCTTAGAGAAAATCCTAAAAATCAGCAAGACAGAGAGAAGAAGGACAAGTTCGAACCAAATTGGCTTGGTCCTTACATCATTACAACAGCATATGGATCTGGTGCATATCAGCTCTCAAATACAGAAGGTGAACCTTTGGAGGATCCTATCAACAGCATGCACCTTCGTAGGTTTTACACATAGCTCTTCAGAATATCCTAATTCAAAAATACAAAAAAAATTATAAAACAAAAAAATCGTTACTTGGTGAAAACCTGGCAAACAGGCGCCTTGTGACACAAAAAACATTAAAAAATAAAAAAAAGTAAAGAGAAATAATTTCGTCCAACGGTGAAAACCACTTCGGTGGCGCCCTGGGCAAGTACCATGGTGAAAACTGGGTCACCAGCGCCATGTGTAGAGACATTGCTCCTCCCTCCTTCAGGATTCACTTTCATCCTTTCACTTTGCACACACTCACAACCTATTCATCCATAATAAACTTACCCATTCCCATCATGGCTTGTTATTGATCTACCTAAGATTGGCTAGCCATTCATAATAAATCTCCCTTTTCACATCCCTTTCCATCCATAATAAATCAAACCCTATCTGTGGCTAAGGCAAATTGTATGTCTAGTAATGGGGGTGGAACTGAGAACATCACATGTTTCGAGGAGTACAGTTTCTTCCAGCTTTCTTCAGTATATTCGCACACAATCCGCAATAAAGCAACATTTGCATCGCAAATCCGCAATAAAGTTTCATCTTCTCTGCAATAAAGTATCAGTTTCATGGATTCAATCAGTTTCAGATGAGATAGCAAAAACAATGGGCTTCAACAAATCAAATCTTTCAACAGACTCAGACAACATTATGGTTCAGTGCTATCTATCCTTTCTGTGAAAGTGAACATTGTGACCACAATCAAATAAGACTTATACAAGTGACAAGAGACACTAAACTTGAGGACTACAGTGGATGTTGGTGTCGAGTCCTGGTTTTCTTTTGATTTCATCTCTTTTGGTGACATGTCTTTTAGCTTTTATAGGATGTCTCTGACTAGAGATTCTATCTCCAAGATGTCTTTGACTAGAAAGGCAAGGATGGGGTATCATCACCTATTTGCATTTTCTGTCTATGGATTGTCTCTTAGTAATGCTATGATTTGTCCAAGGATATGAGGACACTGTGAGTCTAGTATGAATTGGGGCATTCCTTGTTTGTGACTGTCTTATCTCCATGCAAACAGGTACAATGACTTTCTGGGTCGAACATATGCCTCGATTGTCATAACCTATTTTGCCATAATAAAGCTCAATGATGATAATGCACAAGAAGCTCTTTCACTTTCATATCTTCTGTCTTCCATCCCCCTTTCTTGATTGACTTCCATCATCCTTCTCGAGTCCGCGTAGCCTGCTATCACATGACTGAGTATAATGACACACCAAAAACATTTGCATTTCATGTTGCTGCACCTACATTACCACATATAAGCATTTCATACATACATATAGATATCACAATTGCATCACATCCTACACACAACACCTGTTAGCACAATTTACATTTGCATTATCATATTCATCTCCATTACTTACATTCACATTTGCATCATGCATACACATATAAAACACAAACGAACAAAAAAAAAAAATATTGCATTGCATCATATACATATTTGCATCCATATCATAAGCATCACATAAGAACATCTCATCACATAGGTACACATGCATATAGCTGCCGCAAAGATGCATCATCTCATATATATATATAAAGTGTCATGATACAATGATGTCAAAATCATATGGCTACAATCACCCGCAGGTGTCTACATCATTATACAAAATGGTACAAAACTGATACAGAGGAACTCACTGATCACTCCTGTCAACACTATTGGTAGTGCTAATCCTATCCATGTCATGGTATCCCATGCCACATGTCCCAACCTCATCTCCAATGCCGGATCCTGGAACACTCGTCTAAGGGCATCCCTGTCTCCGTCTCGATCATACGGAATCAGCTCCCCATCAATCGGTATCTGCATAATCCTGTATACATCCTCCACGGTGACTATCATCTTACCCATCGGTAGATGAAACGTGCACGTCTCAGAGTGCCATCTCTTAGCTAATGCAATCAGCAGTCCCATGTTCGCTCGAAACTCAGGCACATACAGCACATGTCTCAAACCCATCTCCTCGATGGTAGCTCGGTCCTTGAACGACAACTCCGATCGCAACCTCTGCGTCAACGGGAATCTCTCCCGTGACTCTAGCATCGGCAAATACTCCTGCAGTCAAACAACTCAATCATGTCAGTTATAGTGGCATTCACTGTTTATCACAAAATGCTACTCACTATCTAAATGCATATGGCTATCTACCCTAGTGACACTCACTGTTCATCACAAAGTGTTGCTATTTATCCTAGTGGTACTCACTGTTCATCACAAAGTACTACGTGTGTGACACTCCCTGTTCATTACAAAGTGTTACTCACATTTGCACTCCCTGTTCATCACAAAGTGCTGCTCATATTTCAGTACTCCCTATTCATCACAAATTACTCTATCTTGGTACTCACTATTCATCACAAAGTGCCTTGATCTATCCTAGTCTTCCTAGAGGACCTGCTTGAGTGTATCCCCTCAGCAGCTTATCCAATCGACAGTATATGTTCATCACAAAACTGCCGATTTGACCTAGAAGATGCAAATTCATACTTTTCAAACGCAAACACGCTTACATGACATAAACGTGCTCAAAGACTGCATAGACGCGCCTGAAAAACACAGACGTGCCTATGCTTTGCACAGATGCACCTGGACGTTTTTTGACACTTTTTGGACCCTAGTCTAAGCGCATTTATTTCCCTATTCGACATGCATTAATGACAAAATTAAATGCGTCAAAGTATGAGGAGGTTTGGTGGTACTTACCGACTCTCCTGCCTCTGCTGGCCTCTGAAATCGACGAACACGGTCGAATCTATGCACAAAAGCCATCGCTGCTGACTACTCCTGCTCTTTTCTCGCTCTGCACTTTGATCTTGTGAAGGTGTAGATGACAATGAGGATGTATTTTCCCCCGTGGTCTATCTTATAGCCTACCCTAGCCTTAGCCTTCATTTCCTGAGTCAGTCTTCTTTATCCCATGACTTTGTCACTTTATCTGATTAGTTCATTCTCGTCTTTCTTTCTTACCGAGAGATTGTCTGCAATCTTTTCAGACATTTTCATCCAATCTCTCGAGGGGGCATATCATTCCCATCCTGGGGCAACTCTGTATCAGTTCATCTTATCTTCTTTGAAACAACGCGACAAACCGCATTGTCTCAAAGAGGGGCAAAATGTAGACACCTAAAATTGTCATGTCTAATTAAATAAATATTTTATTTATTTAATTATCTAAGCCTAATTCTTCTATTAATTAAATAAATCCTTATTTATTTAATTAATTCATTTATCCTCTTCTAGCCTTATTTCTCATTTAAATAAATATATTTATTTATTTAAATTATCCTTTTCCTAAATTAAATAAATATTTTTATTTATTTAATTGATCCCACTTCTTCTATTAATTAAATAAATCTTTATTTATTTAATTAATTCATTAACCTTTTCTACCTATGACACATGTCATTCATCTCTTAATTCATACACTACCTACCCCTTTCATTATTTTATTATTTCTTTTACCTACCCTCTAATCATAGCCGACCTCCTTTTACACCTCTCAATCTTATCCCTCCATTTCATATTGTGTCTTCTATTTAAGAAGATGCTTCCTTCATTATCAAACCCTAATCAACAATTTGGAGGACTTGACTACACTACGATCCTACTTGCAACCACATTTCGTTCTTTGTTGAGCTCTTGTGCACATGCAATCTGAGAGCAAATATATCAAGCAAGATCAATGGAGATAGGAAGGATGGAGATCAAAACCCTATTGGACATGTGATGGTATAATCTTTGTGATTTCATGTGATTTGCATCGTCTTAGGTAATCTTCATATGTTATGGTGGATCTTTGTTGATTGTTAGGCTAGGGTTTTGTGGTTGAATTCATTTAGCCTTTCAATATTGTTATTATTGTTATCCATTTTCACCATATACACTCTTCAACCTCAGTATGCTATAAGAGTATCTGCAATCCAAGAACTTAGATCTAAGGTAACTATTGATTCATTGATTGGTAAGCTTACAAGTTTTGAGTTAAATAGTTTTGACAATAGTGTGACAAAATCTACTGAATTTGCCTTTAAATCTTTTGTTACTTGTTCATCTACTAGAAAAGGAAAAGATATATGTCAAAATCATGAGTGCAAGTCAAGTCATGGAAGTACCCAGGGAAATGAAGACAAGTGATGGAACTTGAGGCACTATTAGAAAAAATCTTTCCAGGAGGCACCGATAAGTATAAAGGGAAGCTGCCTTTGAAGTGTTTCTCTTGTAGTAAAATTGGTCATATTGTTGCTAACTGCCCTAACACTGATAAGAAAGAGAAGTTTAGGAGATTGAAAGGAAAGGGCAAGAAACATTGTTATGTTGTAGTAGATGAAGGTGTGACCGATGAATAATCTGAAGATCAAAATGACAATGAGGAAATTTTGTTTGTAGTCGTGAAGAAGGAATTGATAGATGAAAAGGCACTGGTATCTCATATGGAGAATAGTGATGAATATATTATAGACAGTGGTTTCTCACACCACATGACCGAAGACAAAAGTAAGTTCATAACCCTTGATGAATTTGATGGAGGTGTTGTTATACTTGGAAATAACTCTCCCTGCATGGTGAAAGGTAAAGGTTCAATTTCTCTAAATGGGAAGAGTAATGTTGATGATGTGTTTTGGGTTGATGGTCTAAAGCATAATCTTTTAAGTGTTGGTCAGCTCAATGATAAAGGTTATTTGCTTGAGTTTTGTGATATTTTGCCAAGATCAAGGGCCAAATGAAAAGCATAAAAAAAGAGACAATAGATCCCCAACAAGAAAACCCCTTATGCTTCCCAAAATGTATCTGAAGGATCCCCAACAAGAGAACCCACAGAATCAAGTCTCTGTCAAGCTCAATGAGGTCTATGTGGAGGTGGAGAATGACGCTCCTCAACTGTAAGTGGACCTTGCGGAGGTGTAACCTTGCGAGTTGGATTTGAAGGAGTGTCATCATATGAATCACTAGCATCACTATCCATAATGGAGGAAGGTGGAGGAGGTAGAGAGGCTAAGCTAGGAGAGCTTTCCTTAAAGTGAACACTCCTCCCAATGAACACCTCATGTTTCTCAGGATCCATCAATCTATATGCCTTAACACCCTCGGGATATCCAACAAATATGCAAGGTCGACTCTAAGGTTCCAATGCCTTGCATTTTTGTGGAAGTATGCGAGCCCATGCTGGACACCCAAAGACTCTGAAATGTCTCACAATCAGTTTCCTACCAGCCCAAGCCTCAAAAGGACTAAGACCTTGCAAAGCTTTGTGAGGAACCCGATTCTTGATGTGTGTGGCACAACTAATAGACTCTACCCAAAAGGCGAGATCAAGAGAATGTGCATGTATCATACAACTAGCCATTTCTTTGAGAGTTATATTCTTACGTGCTGCAACTCCATTCTGCTCTAGAGTGTACGCAATAGAATGTTGAATATCAATCCCCTCAAATGTACAAAAATCCTCAAGTCTCTTGTTCACATATTCCCTTCCATTATCTGTACGAAGAATCTTGACCACTTTCTTGGATTCCTTCTCCACACGAGTCTTGAAGTCCTAAAATCTATCAAATACTTCACTCTTATGAATGAGAAAGTAGACCCAAGTGAAGTAGGAGTAGTCATCAATGAAGGTGAGGACATAGCGGGCCTTGCTAAATGAAAGTGTTGGAAATGGACCTACTACATCGCTATGAACAAGTTGCAGAACTTCCAAAGCTCTCCAAGCTTTCCCCTTATCAAACTTCTCCTCGGGATGCTTGCCCATGCAGCACCCTGAACATACACCCTCTGAAAAACTGATTCGAGGTAGACCTATGACCATGTCTTTAGTGTTGAGCTACTGAAGATAACGGTAGTTGAGGTGACCAAACCACTCATACCATAGCTTACTTTCAGAATTTGAATGAGTAAGCAAGGCCCTAGAAGGTGAACTTGGCACAAAGTGGGAGAATGAATAAAGCCTTGAGTTGTCATTGACTTGTCCCACTGCTATCAAGGCATCATCATCAAGTTCCTTTACCATTACTGAATCTAGTGTAAACTCAACCTTTTTCCCATTCCCATAGTGAGTGATTTGGTAGATAGAGAGAAGGTTGGTAGACAAGTTAGGAACATAGAGAACATTCTCAAATGTTCCATCATCCATGTCAACTGAACCTTTCCCTTCAACCTCTACTTGTGTATCATCACCTATGTAAATGTGAGGTACCTTAGATGGCTCCAATAAAGAAAATTGCTCCTTTGTAGAACCCATGTGATATGAGGCACCCGAGTCAAGTATCCACAGCTATGAAGAACCCGTTGTAGCCACAAGTGATTTCCCTTTTCCTTTAGATTGTGAGGAAAAGGAAGGAGATGAATCCTTCTTTATGTAGACAGATGGCAAGTTGATGTTGTTTTTCTTAAGAAGATTAGTTAACTCATCAACTTGCTTTATGTGGCATCTATGCTCATCATGACCATACTTCTTGAAATATGCACAAGTTGGTTTATCCTTCTTAGGAGGTGTCCTCTTCTTGAAAGAGGATGAAAAATTGCCTTGTGATGGAGAGGATGATTGTCCTTTTTCCTATTGTGGCTTTGACTTATATTGCTTCTTCTTGTTGTTGGAATATTTTCCTTGACTTCCTTGATTCCCTTGATTAGCCACCAAAGCCTGAGACTATGAAGACCTGAGAAGCCCCATGTTCAACAACTTAGATTGTTCCAATATCAATAGTTTTGTGAAAGCATCAAATGAAGGCATAACATAGGAACTCCCCACTGTCAAACAATGATTTTGGAAGCTAGACACAAATGCTGCATATTCTGGTGCAAGCTTGTTCAACAAGTTGAATATTAACTGAGCATCCTTTTTGTCAATGGCACAATCCTTAAGCTTTGCTCTTAACTCATTTGCTTTGGTGACATAATCTTGGATTGTATCAAAACTCTTGGGATCCAAGTTTGTGAGCTCATTGTCAATCTTGTAACCTCTGATTTCATCAACTTGACCATACAATTTTTGAAACATATCCCAAGCATCTTTGATTGTAGTACACTTCTCAATATGAAAGATGAGGTCATTTGATATATACTTACGCAAAGTTCCAAGAGCCATGCAATTCTTAGTGATCCATTCTAACTGAGCATTAGGATCAGGTGGTGCTGCTATTGTTCCATCTATGTAATGTGTGAGACCTTTTTCCATTAATTTGCTCCACACTTTAATTTTCCATGATGCATAGTTATGTGGAGTTAAAGGTGGAAATTTATGAGGACTCATTACAAAAAAAATTAAAGAGCATAAGGAAAGAGAGGCACAATTACACAAGACACCCCCCCAAATTCACTCAATCAAAGAACCCCCCAAAAGTGATGATTTGACACTTTATACTTAGTGCGTGTACAATGGACCACTTACAAAAAATGGCAAAGTGGACTTCTGATTTCAATTTTACAATTGCCTCAAGAAGGCCAAAAGAGACTCAAACTAATAGTGCAAGAGATTTAAACTAAGATCCAAACAATTTACAAGTACCAAATAGGCCAAATAAGACCAATATCTGAAAGTAAAATTTCCACCTAAAATCTCTGAAATCTTATCATAGATTATGAAATTAGATGAAAAAACATGCACTTTCAAAAAAAATGGCACCTAAAAAGGAGGTCGTATGAGCTCAAACGAGGCCTTTGAAGTTGAAGAATTGAGGATTAGACAGGTACAACTGAGAGAATCCAAAAATTCTGAAACACCTATGCACCAAAACTAGAAAATAACCACTCCACTACAAAGAGCACGAAAAATTATCCCAAATCAAAAAAAATTGCACCCAAAAAGGAGCAAAATTGAGCAAGTTATGGGCCTCCAAAGTTGACCCAAAAATCCAAATTGCTCAATGGAGAGGGGTCTAAAAATTTCCAAAGAAAATGCTGACTAAGCGCTAACTAGGCACTGACTAGGCATTGCTGATTGGGCACTAACTGTGCACTATTGATTGGTTAGAAGCTAATTGGGCAGAAAGTATGGATCCGGGTGTGGCTTATTTCCAACACCAACACCCCCCCTTAAGCCACACCTCTTGTGTGCTTGGGGCTCCTAGCTTGGACCTGGCTCTGATACCATTTTGAGACATGGACCAGTTAGGACTCAAACCTAGGACCTTCCATATGATGCTGTAGTGTTCTACCACTGAGCTATTGGCTCCTCTTGGACCAGTCCATCGTCGGTCCGAGTGTGGCTTATTTCTAAAACCAACACCCCCCCTTAAGCCACACCTCTCATATTCTTGGGGCTCCTAGCCTCCTGGCTCTGATACCATGTGATATTTTTCCAAGATCAAGGGCACAATGAAAAGCATAAAAAAAGAGACAATAGAATGACAAGAACAAATTGTATTCTCATCAATATGCAAATGATCAACTGAACTCTTTCTAATACAATGAATATAGGCCTGTTTATATAGGCAAGGCCATATGGATGTACGAGCACACAATAATGACATGTGGCTCAATGAGAAACAAGGGTAGGTAAAAAATACTAGGGGTAGGTAGGAGAAATAATATAATATTCCACAAGAGGTGGATCACCCACCGAATGTGGAGTGTAATAGCAAAATAAGACCACGAAAGGTGGAATTTCTCCTACAAGCTCTATCCCTATGTGCACACTTCTCTAAGTGTCTCAAATCCAAAGTACAAAGAGATACATTATCCTAAGTTAACTTTTTAAAGTGTAATCATATCCATAATGAATATTTATTTACACCAACAAGTTTAAAAGTGGAGTCTACAGAATTCTTGGAGGTAATGGTGAACTGAATGCTATCGAGAAGCAAACTAAAGGTAACTTATTCCATTTGAATAGTAATATTAATAATTGTTTGGTTGCAAGAATGGAAGATAGTTGGTTGTGGCATAAAAGATCTTGTCATGTTAATTTTGATAATTTGGTTAAAGTATGTCAACTGTTGTAAGAGGATTGTCAAACCAGATAATGTGATATGCAAAGATTGTCAAATCGGTAAGATGGTCTCTATTTCTTTATAGAGCAAGAATTGTACTTCTGAAAATCTTTTGGATTTGGTACATACTGAACTTTGTGGCCCTATCAAAATAAAGAGTTATTACGGTGATAGGTACTTCATGATTTTTACCGATGACTATTCTAAAATGATGTGGGTGACATTTTTGAAGGAAAATTAGAAGCATTTAGTAAATTTAAATCATTTAAATCTCTAGTTGACAATGAAATTGGTAAGAATCTAAAGTGTTTAAGATGAGACCAAGGAGGTGAATTCACATCTGATGAATTTGTTAAGTATTGTGATGAACAGGGTATCAAGAGATAGATGTCTGCTCCGAGGATACCACAACAGAATGGCATAGCAGAAAGGATGAATAGAACAATAATTAATGTTGCTAGAACCATGTTATTACAGGGTGATGTATCCAAAATGTTTTGGAGAGAAGTGGTCATTACTGTTGTATACACTTCAAATCAGGTACTAGTGAAGAGAGGCAACAATAGGACACCCTATGAGCTATGGTATGGAAAAACTCCTTGTGTAAGTTATTTCAAAAATTTTGGGAGTCAATATTTTATTAAGAGAGATAACCACACTGAGAACATTGATGCAAAAATTGATGAATGAATTTTTCTTGGTTACTCTTCTAAGAGTGAGGCATATAAATGTTATAATAAGAGAACTAAGAAAATTGTTGAAAGTGCTAATGTAAAAGTTGATGATCTATCTGATAAGTCTAAAAGTACAATCAGACCAAAACATGAAAAGGATGATAATGAAGAAAAACTTGTGATCATTGAACCAAAGGCACAGAATAATGAAGAACCAGCAAATGTAGAATTAGATGCTCAACCAGTAAGAAATGATAGTGAGGAAGAAAATGAAGAACTTGATGCAGAAGATGTAGAACCGACACAAGAAATACCTAGATATGTCAGATTGAACCATTCACAAGAGCTAATAATTGGTAATAAGAATGTAGGTGTGCAAACCGGGAGAAATATCTGAGAGAACTCATGTTTGATATCTACAATTTAACCCAAAAATAGTAAAGGAAGCACTAAAAGATGATGATTGGGTGAATGCAATGAATGAAGAATTAGATCAAATTGAGAAGAATTGGACATGGTCACTTGTTCCTAGACCAGAGGATAAGAATGCAATTGGAACAAAATGGGTCTTTATAAATAAATTGCATGAAGAAGGAAAAACCATAAGAAATAAGGTGAGGTTAGTCTACAAAGGGTATGCTCAAGAAGAAGGTGAGGATTATGGTGAAAAATTTGCATTGGTTTCTAGATTAGAAAGAGTAAGGATGCTACTGGAATTTGTTGCATATAAGGGGTTTAAAGTTGATCAAATGGATTTCAAATCAATATTTTTGAATGGAATTCTAGAAGAAGTATATGTTGAACAACCAGATGGATTTTCCTTGAGTGATGATAAAGACATGGTGCATAAATTGCATAAAGCACTATATGGTCTAAAGCAGGCACCAAGAGCATGGTATGAGAGATTAAGTGCACATTTGATCAAAACTAGACTCCAACGTACCAGTGAGGACATCAACATTTATTTGAAGACTGATGGAGACAAGATGTTGATAGCAGAAGTGTTTGTAGATGACACAATTTTTGGTGGAAATGATGATATGTGTATGGATTTTGCTGATATAATGAAAAAAGAATTTGAAATGTCTCTAGTAGGTGAAATAAAGTTCATTATTGGCTTACAAGTCCAACAACTGGATGGTGGTATTTTTATTTGTCAGGCCAATTATATCAAAGAGGTGTTGAAGACTTTTGGTATGGAAGACTGCAAACTGGTAGGCACACCGATGGTAACAAGCTGCAAGTTATCAAAGCAAGTTGATTCACCTGTTGTTAGTGAAAAAGAGTACAAATCTATGATTGGAAAGCTATATCGTGTTGTTCATAGTAGACCGAGAATTGCTCATGATGTTGGATTAGTGGCTAGATTTCAAAAAGAGCCTAAGGAGAGTCACATGGTAGCTGTAAAGAGAATTTTTTGGTATCTCAAAGGCACAGTAGACTATGGTTTATCGTATCCCTATAAAGGAGATTTTACTTTGAATGTCTTTACTGATGTTGATAGGGTAGGTAATGTGGATGATCGGTAAAGAACAACTGGTGGAGATTTTCTACTTGGTGGAAGATTAGTGGCATGGATGAGCAAGAAATAGACATGTGTTTCTCAATCTACAATTGAAGCAAAGTATATAGTTGCATCCATGAATTGCATGTAGGCAATATAGATGAGACATGTGCTAGAAGGATTGAAGATAGATATGTCTGAATCGGTGACTATCTATTGTGATAATACAAGTGCAATAAACATTTCTAAGAATCCTGTACTTCATGTAAGAACCAAGCACATTGAATTGAAGTAACATTTCCTAAGGGAAAGAGTTCAAGAAAAATAGGTGAAAAGGGAATATGTGAAGAGTAAAGATCAATTAGCTGATATCTTTACTAAGCCCTTACTGAAGGCTACCTTTGAGTTTCTTAGAGGTAAACTAGGGGTTACACCCCTACACCAAAAGAACTAGAATCATGAAGATGCATCAATCCTATGGATTTCAGATTTATCTTTCACTAAGGATTGATGAAGGTGCAGGATACTCCTTTGGAGGAGCAAGTCTGATGTAAAGCTCTAATTTAATGCTCTAATATAATTTTTCTGATTTGATTAGCAGAGATGATCGAAGAGGCAGCAGCAAAATTGAAGACAAGTGATGCATTTATACCTTTGGTATTTCTATCAAAGGGGGAGAAGAAAAGAAATAAGATATGGGAGAAGTTGAAGATCATATTGAGAGAAGCATTGGTTAAGGGGGAGAAGACAAAAGGAGGAGAACCACAGATGATGTAATACCGGCAAGAAAATTGTAGATGATGATGTTACTCTGATTGTATATTTGATTAGTGTTTCCATCAATGCCAAAGGGGGAGAATGTTGGTATTTGGCATAGTGGGTGTAGAATGAGATGATGCAGGTGATGTAGTTAAAGACCGATGACTGCACTAGTAGAGGATAGAAGACCATTTGTGATGAAGAGATTGAGATCTTGTGATTAGATGACTTGATCAGTGATTTGTGTTGTCATTGATGGCAACTGATTTCAAATGATGATTACTGATATTCCTGATGTTTTGTTTTATCATCTAAGTGATTTGGTTTACCAAAAGACAGGGTTTACTAGCAAAGAACAGAAGATTGTGAATTAGGACTTTAACCGGTAAAGCAGAGATGTTTTGGTTGAATTGAGTGATCTGCAATGATTGGTGTTTTGTGATTTGGAATGTGATACTGTATCATGGAAAGGAGTATCTGACTAGAACCAGAACTTGTGATGACTACCAGATGGCTTGTTTCAAATTTCTATTAAAATTTTTCTAGGGTTTTAGTAGGGTTTAAGGACCGATGAAGAAATCATCAAACCGGTAATGATATTTGTTATGGTCATGATTGACGATGAGTCTACATGAAGGTGGTAACACAACACAACCTACGTGAAATGTTTGATTGTTGTTTTGGCACGATTCAATGAAGAATTTCTTTGGAATTAATGAAACGCTCAGTGGAGTGTTTTGAGGTTTTGACTTTGGCACAGATTGGATTTTCATGATGGGTTTCAATCAACCAATGGTTGATATTGAATCATAATTTGATGTAATGGTCTGATATGATCTCTTATGATTATTATTATAATTTCATGATGTAATTAGGGTTTAGTGGTTGACTTAGTTGAGATGGCTATTTATGATGGCACATTTGATGTTTATTTTGTTGGTGGTCTTAAGAGAATGTGTTGATCCTGTTGGCATTATAACAGACAAAGGGAGATTGTTGGCATTTCAATAAGGATATTGAAAAGATTGATGGTGATTATGGATATAATTGATTAAGGATATTTACTATCTTAATATTATTATTTTGTCATTAATGTCAAGAAATTGATTTTCTGATTCAGTATGATGTTGCCATATCTTAAGAAGAATGATTTGATGAGTATAAAGAAGTCAATAAAAGACACAGAAAGAATGTGATGAATAAGGAGAGAAATAAGTTATTCAATGGGCAACTATTACCGAGTTAGACAATGATGAGATCATGATGTTTAGATTGTTTTGATATCTTACATATGCTTTTGTTTGTAAGGTTAATACTATACTATGTTACCAAGCAAAGAACCTAGTCGGTAAACCCTAAGGTTATCGCTATCTATTAATGAAGGCAGAATGTCTACTGAGTGAAGTTTAGTATTCACCGAATTGCAATTGAGTAATAACAGAATGCATTGAATGAATAAAAGCATCATTTAATGAAGGAAGCTTATGAGTTGGTTATGATTAAATGATTGGTATGTCGTGCATCAAGTTTGTTAAAGAATCTATGGCAAAGGAAAATTGGTAAGAAGATCTATAGCTCATATTAAACCACAAGACCCTAGCACAAGTTCCAAGAAATGCATGCAAGTTCCAAGGCGGGGTAAAACATTTTCAGATCGAAGCATACATTGAACCTAGTCAAGTTTGAAGATCTGATGGCTATGATTGATCATGGGAAATGTGATCAAGGAGATTAAGCGGTTGGCAAATTGTTTATAAATAAGGAACTGTTGATAAATAATGTATGTGGGAAAGTGTAAGCATAGGGATGCTACACAGTATTTACCGAGCACTAAAGCTTGAAGAACTGTTTGAGAAATAGAGTATAGAGCCCAGCAGAAGGACAAGATAAGTCCTATGACTAGATTGTATTGAGTAAATAAGAATCTGCTTTAGCATTTTAGATGTGAAGTTGCAGATAGATTTTTATTACTGTTATTTTGTAAAGTGACACAAAATCTCTTAACCGAGTGGACTTAACAGTCTTATTTGTAAATCCTCTAGTAAGGTGACATTCTGATTGAGTGTTTGAAATCCTTTGACAAGGTCACTTCTAACAAGGTGAAGATCCTAACAGATCTGAGGGAAATCCCTTAATCAGGTCACATCTAGCAATGTGTTTGTAATCTTTAACAGGATTTGCTTTTAACCGAGCATACTCTAGAAGAGTATATTTCTTAGTGGGTCCAAAATCCCACAGTGGTTTTTCCCTATTTCAGTTTCCACGTTAAATCTGGTGTTATATGTTTCGTGATCTTATTTGTTTATGAGTTTGCATGCTTTACAATTTTTCTGATAAGGTTACCGAGGTTGAATCTATTGTTTTTTATGAAAGATTAAGTTTGTATGATTCACCCCCCCCTCTCATCTTATTAGCTTGGCATCTGTACTAAACATTTAGTATTAGAACTATCAGATCCATCCAAGAGAAGTGTGAGATCTTCCTGAGAGTTTCAAAGTGTTTAACATAACTGGATTTGATCTAGCAAGGTGAGAAGTGCAAGTAACAAATCACTTTTTCACTATTGTTCCATAACAGTTACAGCAGGTTAAATCCCTTAACCTGGTAGGTCCTAATAGGCCTTAAACATTTAAGTCCACTAACATGGAAGCTCTTAAAAAGAGTGTTAAATCCTCTCATGAGGTTGATCCGAAAAGATAATCAAGCTCCTAACTAGGCTTCTAGGCAAATCCCTTAACCGGGTGACTCCTAATAGGACGTATTGTAAGCTCCTAATGGGGCGTACTTCAAAAAAGTACAAATATTTGTGGGTACCAACTCCCACCATGGTTTTTCCCTATTTGGTTTTCCATGTCAAAACATTATGGTATTCATGTGTGGGATGCTTTCATGTGATATTCTTGTTTGTTACATTTCATGCACTATTTGTTGAGTACACTGGTTATGATGTTTTATCAGAGGTTTATCAAAGGTTACCAGTACTGATAAGAGTGGGTAAAGAAAGTGTTTGATCTGATAGATGAGGATAATGAGTTGGTAAATGATCAAATTTATATGATTGCTTAAGTGGTGAAAGAATTGATAGATGTGTTAAATGATTTGATTAGTGTGTTAGCAAACCTGATAAAGAGGTTGTTAGATCTGATAAAAAAAATTGAGATATTTAATAAATGATTTTAGATCCTATATAATTTTTATTTTGGCTTAATCTTGTAAATTGGTATTAATATTGATTCACCCCCCCTCCCAGTATTAACTGGGTCCACATAGGATTAACAACATTATCATTAAAAAGTTCCACATGACTATCAAGGGTAATGTGTGGAGATCCCATAGTTCTTCCATCTATGTGAGGATAGCATGTGATGACACTCATCCCTACATGTGTCCTTGTTCCTTTTTCCTTATTTGTTGGATAGTATTTAAGAGTTTTATGCTTTTGATTTCACCTTGTAATGTGATTTGGATTAATGTTCATGTGGTTGTTTTTCATTTGTGGTCATTGTTATGTTTATGTCCCTTGGTTGTTAGGTGTCATCCTAGGTCTAGAGTGTGTGTGGGACCTTGTGTCATACTCTAGAGCATGGGGGTGGTTCCTTATTGGTTCCACATGGTCAGGTGGTTTAATGCCTTCTTCCATTGGGGTGATTCTTTTTCATTGGATATTCATGTGCGTTGATGTGGATATTCTATCCCTTCAGCTTGTTCTTGATTCCTTGGAGCAAATTGATATATATATTTATACTCTTGTATTGGTAAACATTATTGTAATTATGTATCATGATGTATTCATAAATGTAACTAGAGACCATGTATCTTGATTTAGGATGATGTTGTAATCTTATAATATTATCTTTGTAATAGACAACTATTCTTATGGATAGTGTTTATGATTCTTGTTATTAAAGGAAGAAACTATCTTATTATACTTGTCTTATTGAAGTAATGATGTAATCAGTATTATGGACAATTGTTTCATAATTTTCCAAATATGAAAATGGATTAGCTATGTGTAGATAATGATTATTTGAAATAAAAAAATTTGGTTTTGGATAATTTAAAATGAACCTAAGGAATGAATGGCAATTGGGGTTATGATAGCATGTGTTCATGTTGGTATAGTTGAATGAATGATCATTATGTTGGCATATAGTTATCATTGATGTCAACATCCATATATGCAAAGTTGATCTAGTTAAGTATGCAAGAAGAAATGACTTGCAGAAGAGAAGAAATGACTTGCAGATGAGTTGGTTCAAGTGTGGCATTTCATGTTGACTATACAGAGTGTATTCACAATATGCTTATAGTTCAATCGATTCTTGTTGATAAAGCCTCTAAAAAATGAATTAGGAAAAGACCAATTGTGTTATGCACCTCTACAATGAATCATTTCATTGTGTGTCTTCCTTTCGGCAAGACCTCTTTAAGTCTTGGTTGACCTACGATGTCTCCTTGATATTCCAATCCTGAGGAAGTATTTCAGTGTGACTTCAGACTTTGTTGAGACCTCTTTTAGGCTAAGAAGATTCTCAAGGTTATACTGATATCCCTATTTCAATATGATATTGGTTAGGTCTTGCCGATATGTCTTCTTGTTTGGTATGACCTTGCAGTTCAGTAAGACCTAGTTTGGGTAATGTAGAATATATGTGTGATGTTGATATGTTGATTTCAATGTGACATTAGAATTATCACATCAAAAAAGGAGAATGATATGATATTTTTGTTGTGACATCATTTTTCAGAAAAATGCATCCAACTATAGAAATAGATCAAATGGCATTTCTTCCACCTCACTAGAGCATGTCGATAGATGAGTGGTCCATGTGGGTAGTTGATTGAGGTTGACTTGATGGCATAGAAGGATATGTTGAGGACATTGAGTATACCAGAAAAATCAAATGTTGCCGACTAAGAATGAATGTAGCCTATTGATCAAATCTAAATTTAAAACGAAGAACCAATTAAAGAAGGTGGTTGCATTGAATGTCAAATGGCTCAATATGTTCAAAAGATCCTTTATCAATGAGATATAATAGTCATGGGAGTATCAGAAAATCTCCAGTCCATAAGACATCAAGGTAAATGGGTAAATGAGTATTACTAAATGTAGTAATCTATACTTTGACATAGTTTGAAAATAGAAGAAGATACAATTAATGATGGCGGCCAAGTAGGTTGTAATATAGATTTCTTAGAAGCTCAAGAAGATTAATTTTGAATTATTTTTGGAGGGAAAATCTTGAATGTTAAAAGATGACAGCTAAGTGTGGTATGAGGGAAAGAAGAATAGTAGAGTGTGAGTTAGAGGGGTGAAAGTTGATCAAAGCATGTAGAGGCAAGTGGGAAGAGAGCAAAAAATAAGGACTAGAAGACAAAATGTAGAGAAAAGTGAAAGTGCAAAGAACTAGAGACAAAAAAATTTAAAGGCAAACAAAAAAAGGGGAGCTAGACACACAAAGTGTGATATAGTTAGAGCCCTGTATCAGGTAGAAATCAAAATATTTCATCATAGACAAATATAAGGCAGTGAGTAGAAGAATATGTTGGATTGCAGAGATCAAAAGGGAGAGAACAAATATTAGAAAGTTGGCATAACAAAGAAGCAGGGTATGCATAACAATCTGTTTTAGTTAGTTACAAATCTCATTTGTAACAAGGTATAAAAATTGTATTTAAAATAAGTCATCAATTCAGTGTATGTCATTTGATTGGGGTGCTCACATTATGGGTAGATTCTCCTTTAAGTTGGTGCTCCTTTGGGTTGGTGCCCATAAACTTTTTAATAAAAATACTTTTCATTGTGAGGCTAGATTAGAGTAGTAGACTCTAGCAACATTTCTCATGGGGGTTTTTTCCATCTTGGGTTTTCCTCATACATCTGGTGTTATGTGTTTGATCTGTGTGTGAATGTATTTTGATCTCTCTACAATTCTGACATTAGTATTTTTATAGTTGAATTTCAAGTTTTAAAGATTCACTAATTCACCCCCCTGTCAGTGGTCATTTGTGTTCCTTCGATTGGTATCAAAGCACTAGATTCCCTTTTAGATAAGATTTCTCCAACTTGGGTAGATTTTGGCCTATGAACATAATGGCTAGAAATGAATCCTCCTCTACTAAAGCACCAATGTTGGATGGTACAAACTATGCCTTTTAGAGAAGAATAATGGAAACATACTTATCCTCTTTAGGATTTGATGTCTATGTTGGAGCTCAAAATTGTAGGTTGCCAAACTCCAAGAGGATGCTAAGCTCTATGATCAAGTTAAGAAATCAACTCTAGCCAACTAATGGAATGAACCTTTGAGGTTACAATTCCCTTCTCTTTAGGTTCTACTATACCTTGGTGAGTGTACTATTCATATAAGCAGATTATTGATTCTCTTTTATCTCCTTTGTTATATCCTTTGCTAGCATAAGGTGAGAAATATGTAACTGAATTAAATCTTATCTTCTATACTGACTCCTACAACTTGAAACTAAAAAATTAAAGTAATTTGATTGGTATTGAAATGAGATTTGATTAGTGTCTTTCATCCATTGGGAAATAGAGTCAATCTCTTGTTCCTTCACTGGTTTTGTACCACTTTGTTAGACAAATTTTTAAAAAGCACCTTATGCAAGTCGGTCAGTTAATCTGTTCTTAACTTTCAATCACTTTTTCCATTTAAAAAAGTGAACAGATAGTAACGAAGGGAACGAGACAGGCAAAAGCAATAAAAGAAGATGTATTAAAGAAAACTGGTATTAAGGAAAGTGAATTGGAAGGACTTCAACCAGAAGCACATCTTTCACTAGTTGCAACTTCTTCTAACAGTGAGATACTGGCTGAATTCAAAAGGGTAGAAGGAAAAAGAAAACCCTCACCGGCACCCTCACCTACACCCAGAAAGACAAGACAAAAACAACACGTAGTTAGGCCTCCAGCTAAGAAATTGACACCAAAGAAGAGGAAACAAAAATAGGTTATTCCTCCTTTTGACAAACTTTTGGAAGAGACCACTGAAGATGGAAAACTGACAAATGTCAACAAACTGTATAATACACTATCCAATGATAAAAAGGAGAGCATAGAAAATATTTTAATCTTACATCTTGACATTTATAAAAAAAATTTGATGGAGATTGTAGATGACATACCCAATGATCATACAAAAGACTAGAAGCTAGAAGGGTAGCCAATGTGGAGTTAGACAAGAAAATAAAAAATAGAAAAACTACTTGCAGTTCACCGAGTGAACTCCACTCAAGAAATTAACGAGCTAATAAGTGAAGCAAACTGAACAATATTCTAAACTGGACACCGACATGTAGCATTAATGGCAGGACGAGTAAATGAGATATCAGAGGAAATAGCAGATAAGTGGGACATATTTTTTATTGAGAAAGAAAAATAGGAAGAACTTAAGAAACCAAAGACTATCAAAGTTTACCAAAAGGATAAGGGGAAAGGTAAGGTAGGTGGACCTCCGAGCCTAAAGATAACTGATAACTTGCCCCCACCTCTCTCTGATACTCCACCAATAGAAACTGTTGACACACAACCAGCAACTGAGAGTATGGATACACCACATGAGGATACAAATTCTGATTCTGAGGTGTTATTCACAATGAACATTGACACTCAGGAAGTCAATATTGTGGTGGATAAGGAATCAACTGAGATGATAGATGTGGTAATAGAGCCACCAACAGGAAATATTGGAATTGAAAACATTGGAATTGGGGAACAACAACAAATTGAAGGATCAAATGAACCCCCGAACACTGGAAAGGAAGAGACCATAGATGTGCATACTGTTGCATCTACTGAGCCACTGGCAACTACTAAAATTGAAGAACCAACTGAGCCACCGGCAGTAGACAGTACAGAAGTAAACAAAGAAAAACTGGCAATGGACACTACAGTAAAATCATCTGAAGCATAAACAGAGAAACCAACATAGCAATAGTATCCTTCTCAGGTACCTACTCAGACTGTACAACCAGCTACATCTAAAAAACCCAAGCCTTTGGTAGTGGAAATGCAAACTCAAATAGATCCTCCAGAGAAATAGGAAAACAAAGCTATCACTACAACCGGCGGACTATAGATTGTGAGAATAGTTGGGCAGTCATCTGGCTCATCAATGACTGAATTCAGGCCAACAAATGTAACAGAGGTACTCTTGGATTCAATAAAGAAAATAACAGAGTGTAATGCACAAGCTTATAAGGCTATAGATGACACTTTACCAATTTTGAAGATGATAGCTCCAAAGTGTAACATAGATAATAAAGATTCTTTGAGCCAATTAGACACATTGTCTAAGTATATAACTGACAACCTAATAACACTGGACCAGATAAGTGAAGATACATTAAAAGAGAAAATGAATAAGGAAAAAGAAAAATTCTTTGAGGAGATAGTTAAAAGAAATAAGGAACAAATGGAAACCTTATTACCAGCATTAGGAGAAACAATTTTGGATTTCAAGAAACTGTACAGAGATACCTGCAAAACTGATATTTTGACAGAGGACGTAGATTCAAAGATCAGGAAAGCACAAAAAGAAATCAACAATATTGCTAACAACTTAATAGGAACATTAGATTCATTTTTTATAGTTGAAAAGAATATTGCAGTTCTTGAGGAGAAAATTGAAAAATTAGAAAAAGATAAAGAAAGAATAAAATACAAGGCAAAGGATTTAAAATGCAAACTAGGCCCTAAACTGGATTACCTCATTTCTTTGAGAAAATAAATTTCGGAGGCTCTGGTTTCAGGACTTAAGACACTAGAAGAGAAAATTCTCATGCTCGGTGGTACAATTTAGAAAATAGAAGCAGCAATAAAGTTATTGTTCACCAAATCTGGTTAACCCAAGAACACCTGCAATCCTTCTATGAAATGGCCAATTTTAGTCTACAAAACACATCAAGGCTTGGACAACATAACATAGGACCCTAATTGATCCTCCTGCACTTCAGGTTCTGCTAGACCTAGGGGGGGACACCCTTTTGATGCATTAAATACAATGATTACAAACACATAACTGCATCAACACTAAGCAGATAGATCATTTCACAAGCTTAATAGGTTAGGAAACACTACAAATTGGCCAGATCTGTACAAACAATAAGATGAAATAGAGCTTGGAAAGAATGAAACACACACCCCTAAACATAAAGGGAAATTAGACTTTCTTTTAAAATGTATATCTGAAACCATCCCCAAACCTGCAAGACCAGTGCCTTGTTCATTGGGCAACAGAGTCACACACAAAACTACAAATATAAATCATAGATGCAAGTCTTTTTTTGTTAAACAAGATATTCATGCATCAATACCTTATATTAATGCACTATTTGATTCATTCACAAATTTATGAGATCTGGATACATATTTCATCATTTATGATTGCCTACAGAATTTAAAACCTTCACTGAAGGATACCTATCAACAACCACAACAATCTCCTTGAAATTGACAAATTTCATCCTCCTTGAGGATTCAATTTATGATAATGAAATACATACCTAGAGACAATACTATGTGGAATTTACTCATGTCTGACACAAGTAAGACCTGCAACTAAAACCACATTTACAACACTGCACTGCAACCTCTATACCCTGAAACAAACCATAGAACTTTACACATCTAGGTCAAGAAATTTCAGAAAATGGAAGCCATGAAAACTATATCATTTCTCACAGAATTCGAGAACCCTTACAAAGAGAATAAAATTAGAATAAGAAGGAAGAGGTAACAAATTAGGTCTACAACCGAAATTGCCAAGTGTCTCTTTTTCCAAATGAATTTCACTTCTTTCCTCTTTCCCATGGAAACTACTCTCGAAATATCTGATCTTTGTTGAAACAAACTCCTTAACTGCATTTCTCATCTCGAGAGCTTTCCGGTGACATATAATACTTCATATTTTGGCCAAAACTTGAGCCCTGAGCGAATTAATTCCTCATGTGTGCACATCATTTAAATTTTTCATTTTTTTTATAGTCTGCGCTATATAATAAACTGATTTTAATTTTGATTTTTGGCTCTTTTGTTCTCTGACGCCCTGCCACGTGGCAGCCCCTGATTGGCTCACAGGGTCCACTGGGCACCACCTCAACTAACACCTCATCACCGCCACGTGTCCACTTGCTTGTTGGCCACCTCAACGCCACCTCGGTGCCACATCATTGCCACCTAAGCTCCACCTACACGCCACCTCATCAGGGCCCGCCTGCTGGACCACTGACTGGACCCGCCACCTGTGCACCACCTAGCTTTCGCCATTTCGCAATGGGTAAGTTTCGTGCATCTTCACCTCACAAAACCACGCGCACCGTTGATCTGCTTGGAACTTGCTCGATCTTTAACTCGTTGCAATTTTACCCTGGGCTTTTCACCATTTCGCAGCCCTTAACTCGTGTGCATCTCGCCTTCGCAAAGTTGCGCGAGCCGTCGAACCTCTCCAAACCTACTCGCTGGTTAAGTCAGCCTTTCTATGCAAAATTTCACCCATCTGCCTTGGGAAGTGTGCCTGCATGGGGTCCACTTGTCACCATCTGTCACCTCCTCAGTCACCTTGGGATCTGCACCCACAAGTGCGGGGTCCGCCTTGGGTGCTCAACAGGCACCGTCTGTCAAAAGCCTTGATGGCTTTGACATATTAGATATGTAGAAATTTGGTTATAAATATCAAAATACCCCACTTCCTAGCGAATGTGGGATAATTTATTTTGCCTGGGGCTGTGCATTTTAAGCGTTCCTGAGAGCTTTACCGGAGAGCTTTAATGGTGATTTTGGAAATTTGCATGAAGTTCAATGACCTTCTGAACCACGCCATACTGGGAATCGTACATTCTCACGGCAAGGGGAGATTGGGATTAATCTTGCCATCTACATTTGCTTTGAGCTTCATCGCTGAAAGGAGGATCTGGAGATCTTCATTTACTTTAACCCCCCCCCCCCCACTCTCCACTGGCTTCCACGTAGGGAGTTCAATGCCCACCACATGCCAAAAAACTTGTTTGAAGCTTCTGCAAAAAGCTCACAAATTGCTTCATACTCCATCTCACACGCAGGGGATAGTATTACTGATTCTACACCTGCAAGATGCATTTGCTGGAGTGTATAAACTTTACCATGCCACGTGAGAGGGAATAATGGATACCAGCTGAAGTTTGGAGCATTTCACATGCCACATGAGGGAGGGAAGATTGCATTTTCTGATCATTGCATTTGTTTGAGAAATTATTTAACTATTGTAGCTGCTACCAAAGGCTTCACGTGGGGAGGAGGTGGCTTTACACCCAGCAAACTACATTTTTTCTTGAACACTCTATCCTCTCACAACACCACACTCTTGGAATTATTTTGCAACTCCCTCTTCAATCTCCATGTCTAGCAAGGAGGATGCTTTGACTGGCATTTGTTTATTTCAAATTGCAAATGCCCTCCTTTTTCACCACGTGAGCTTGGCAATTTGCATTTGTTCTTTTAAAGAAATGGCATCGCTGCCCTCCAAATTCTAGTATGTTCCACGCAGGGAGAAGAAGACTGATTCATTTTCTTGAAAGTTTCTATCTTTCCTATCCTCCAGCATCCATGCAGAGGGAGACTTGGGCAGCACATGAGGGAGTTTGATGTGGGTTTTGTTTTCAATATTGTCCTCAGCCACCACACCATTGGAGATGAAGAGGCATGTGAGAGGTTTCAAACTGGAGTTTACTACTTCCAGAACACTTGCTTGAGAACTTTATTTATCCCATAAACTCCAACGCCTTCTTCACACAGCAAGATAAGTAATAGAAAAACAACATAGGCATTCACGTGGGGGGGGACCTCAATTATGCAAATTCTGGTAAATAGGCATACATAAAATTTCCAATTTTCACATTAAAGGCATACCATCATCATCTTCTCTTCACAATGATTAGAATAACAAACATCTAGTCTGCAACTTTCTCTAGCATCATCATTGGTCAAAAGGGAGATTGCATGCCATGAAATAAGAGCAGTTCACCACAAGACTTAATGCATATGCCTGAGTCAGGTCAGGCCCCAAAGTGGGTCCGACTAAAAAAAAATTCATTTTCAAGCAACTAGCCTTCGAAATGCTTCAGATGCCTTAAGCTTACCTTTGGAAATGATCGGCATCATTTTCGGGTCATTAATCCGCATTTTACAACTTTTAGGCACTTGCACCGCATTTTTGCATTTAATCTCGAAGACATATTTTTCAAACCTATCAAAACACCTTTCTGGAGCTCGCCATCTGACAGGCGTGTACTTTGATATACAAGCATGAACACTACCAAGCGGTTTCTCAAGATGAGTCCCGAGTGAAGAGATATTAATTGGCAAAAATGGCCAACTGGCTTTGTCGACACTGCGGACCTGATGAAGTCAATGTTCTGGCAACACATGATGCCTTTCTCAAAAATATCAAACGACCTCCGTAGGCTCTCAAATTTGAAACATAGGTACCTTCAAGTACATACTAAATCTTTGAATTCTGAGTTCGACCAAAAGCCTGACTGGATGCAAATAGCACGCTCATAAAAATGGCTACTTTAACTGATATAGCACTGAAAGTACGGATAACTAAAAATGATGGCTAAATGAACCCTTTCGAAAACCGATCAAACGGATTGGCAGAGGCTTGAAACTTGAAACATTGCTTGTCATTTATACCCATAATAACCTAGAGCAAAAATTCTGGCATGACACTCACTGAGGCAACTTTTACACTTGTGCGAAACAAGGCTCCGACTAGCTGTCGAAACAGGGACTAGTCAAACCACACAAACTGCAAATGGATTGATCTTCAAAAATTAAGCAAATGGATTCATGAAGACTTGAAACTTTGTAGGCTAACTCAAATATATGTATACAATTTAATCCATTTTTAATTTCTTCATGAAAATCAACAAAGCAAAAGATGTAAACACCTAAAGTAGGCTACTTAATAAAATTTGCATTTGTGCCTAAAATGCACTTTCAGCTCACCCCTCAAAATGGGTACCTCATAAACTTATCCAAACTGAATTCTGAAAGTTGCACATCATTGAATAGGCCAAATTAAAAGTGTACAATGAGTTTCCAAGCCTTGCCCTTTGAAAATCAACTGGCTCCACTTTACCCTCTCTAACTAGGCCATTCAAACTGACTCATTTAGTACTTTTCTGACATGCAGAGCAAAATTTTGAAATGGGCCTCTAAACTTGACTCAATTTTAATGAGTCCCAACAAAAGGACAATGAGAAGTTCAATGACCATCAAAATTTTGCATTGGCAGACATCTATCAGATTGTAACCCATTGGTTACAAGGATCTAGGCAGGAACCACACTCCATTGACATTGAATGAAATCCTTTGTCATTGATGCCAAATAGGGAGTAGTGGAGATGAGAAAAATGATCAAAAGGAAGACATCATTAGCTCAGGGGGAGCACACATTTTGGTAACACGGTTTTGACAAGTTTTGGCAAATTCTTTTGGACAACATTTTTGGACACTTTTTGGATTTTTCTCATGAGTGTTGCCATCAATGTCAAAGGGGGAGATTGTTGGCAAATGTACACTCCAATAAGAAATTGTAGGGATTGAAGGTATTGTCATTGATGGAAACCTTACGATCATATGATACCGGTAGGCACCGACACCGACAAACTCTACACCGGCATACAGTTCACCGGCACCGAAAAGATTGATTATCGACACCCTAGCCGATAGGAATTTTGTTTGATTCTATTTTTTATTTTATTGTAAAATCTTTTTGTAAGCCGACATGGTGGATTGTAATAAGACTCATATAAGTATGAGATCTTAGGTGTAGTGGATATGGTTAGATTATTGTAGACCTAGTGTGCGAATTGTAAGGCAGATTTTGGATAAGGGTTTATGATTATTGGAGAGCTTAAACTGGTATTGAACTTGGCATAGCAGATGTTGATCTGAAGTAGTACATGACATTGGATTTGTATAGTCCATTTTGTGAGTTAGTGAGAGTCCTTTTGTAACTGAGCAGCGAGCTCTAGGCACTTGGCCTTCCTGCATGTGCAGGCCCCTATTGTAATAGTAATATTCTCTTATTGGCCAGTAAACGAATATTGTGGGTCACAAATCCCACCGAGGTTTTTCCCACACCAGGTTTCCTCGTTAAAAATAATGTGTTATAGTGTCTCTTTCATGTTGTGGTTTTTGTTCTTCTTTACTGCTTTAATTTTGGTTTACTAGTACACAGTTTTGGAATGCTTTTCATATAATAAGTTCTGAATATTCTTTACCCAGTCAGATACTGATTCACCCCCCCCCCCTCTCAGTATCTTTAGGAATCCTAACAATTACGTTAATTGTCTAATTCTCAACGAGTATTATTCTTCAAATACCTTGACTTCATCGGGCAATTACATCAATTGTCTAAGTCACAACAGGTCACTTTGATTCACTTACTCAGACTTTATCATGTCCAAGCTAACTACTGACATCAACTGTCAAGCTTCGACTCAACCAGGGCAATTCAATTGATTGCACCAGATTGTCCAACCAATTTTGATCAATTGTATAGCATCAATCAAACACACAGCACTGCATTCGCACCATATCTCTTGCATGACCTAAGGGTACTCACTGGCTTGCCCTTTCTTCGTATTCACTCTTTCTTCCATTCTTTCACCATTATTTCTAATTTCTTCTATTCTACCTCCCCCCAACTTCTTTTTTATTTTCGAGAGATCGCTCGATTTTTCAAAAAAAATTGGCTCATCTCTCGAGGGGGCATACCACCCACTAAATTAACATTTCTGAGGCATATTTATTCACACCTATCTTTCTTTTTTTGAAACGACGCGATAAACCACACCATCTCAAAGAGGGGAAAATGTAGACACATAATTTTGTCCACTTAATTAAATAAATATTTACTATTTATTTGATTATTTAAATCATCAATCATCAATTATTAAATTAATATTTAATTAATTCATCTTGAACCTCTTCTCCTATTAATTAAACAAATTATTCAGTTTATTTAAATTAATTCATTAAACCATATTCCAATTAAATGAATAAAGCATATTTATTTAATTGACCCCTTTCCTCATTTAAATAAATATTTATTTAAATCTCTAAGCCCCTCCCACTTGCATTCCCCTACAAATGCAAGTTGCACAATTTTAGTTGAAATAAATGAATTTTATTTTAATTAAAATCCTATTTTCTCTCACCCACCAAACCCACCTGCTCACTAACCCCCCTCCCTAATTATTGTCACATTCCTAAACAAAGAGAAGTCACTTCTCAAAGCCTCAAATTCTTTAAAATGAATTAAAGTCATTTTATCCTTCAACAAGTTAACCCCTAAAGTCTTCCAAACCATTTATGGTTCTTACATAACCATTTATGGCTCTTGCATAACCATTAATGGTTATCTCAACTCACCCACATGGTTAGAAACTTTCCCTCTAACTCAACTCTCATTTAACTCATGGGTCTCGTCAAGAATTTAGTGCTTTGACCATGGTTATCCCGACTAACTCTTGTATAAGAGTTTGTCCATTGGATAAAGGCATTATTCATTGGATAAAAGCTTTATTCACTAACTCAAGTCTAACCAAACCCTCCTAGGGTAACCTTCATGTCATCTCAAGCATTTAATGCTTCTTCCCTCTTCTCTCAAGCCATCTCATGTTGGCATTTGTCATCATGGGATTGGGTTGAAAGTCATCACCTGGATCACAAACCCATCAATCTTGGCCCTTGTTAAGATTACTCAATCTTGACCATCCATTGCTCTATTTTTCCTATAAATAGAGCCCATTCCTTCATTTTCAAGAGGACCAAAAACATTTTTGCATCAAACTTATAGTCATTTTAGGAGAGAATTTAGAAGCATTTGTTTTGTTATTTTCCTAAAATTAACATAGACTAATTAGGTGCTTTCTCATAGTAGCTTGTTTACACTTGCATAGGCATTTGTTCTCATTTTCATAATTATCTTGAATCTTCATAAGACATCCATAGATAGTGTTAAATGCTAAAGGCTACACTCATGTGGAACTTGGAGAAGAGGAGAGAAACATAGGAGGAACAACTATGAGCATGTTGGGGAGCATCTTAGGGGGTTTTCTTTCCCTATTTAATTTGTGTATGCTTCTTGTTGTATGCTTTTTATCTCTCTTGATATGCATGTTTAGGCTCATAAGTTCATTTGTGTTTCATTTTTGTTGTCACTAACATACTAATGATTTGAACCTGTGTTTTTGCGCCTTCCTTTTTGGCATGCATCATTTGGTGAACCTGACATGAATCGAACACGTAACCTTCTGATCTATTCTAACTTTTGGTTTTTGTGATTTTTTTAATTTTCATGCCCAGGTTGTGCTTTCGCATTTTTGTTTTGCGTTTTGGCGCTTTTGGAAAAAAAAAAAATTAGCACTTTGGTTAGAGTTTTAGTGCTTTAGTTGGTGTTTTAGTGCTTTTGCACATCAATTAGTGCCTTTGTATTGATATAGCGCTTTTGCGCTCTCTGTCTGTCAATTTTAATTCTGTAAAAATTTATTATAGTACTTTTTGTTCTAGAGTTGCGCTTTTGTTCTAAAGTTGCGTTTTTGTTTCAAAGTTGCACTTTTGTTTTCACAGAGTAGCACTTTTGTTCTAGAGAGCTCAAAGTTGTAACCAAAAAAATGGATTTTGGCTTGTGGAAGCCCACATTAGATTTTGGATTTTTCTAACTTCTTTATGTGCAGGTTTTTAACAATTTATTGTAGGGTGGAGGAGCTTAATTTAGGATTTTGATTTCGTTTTAACTTCTTTTTTAAAATTGGTTAAAAAGAAGCTCACATTTGAGTTTGGTGTTTAAAACAAATCAAAATTGTCTTTTGGGCTTAAAAAGAACATCATTTGCAAGAGCTAAAATTCACAACAAACTTAACATTTCTTTTTTGCAAATTCACACTTCAAATTTAGGCTATAAAAAGAACAAACAACTTTATTTACAAAGCAATTTACTTTCAAGCAAACGTGCTTCCATTTTGTTGACCAGGATTTCACTTTCCTAGTTAGAAAATAAATTGCTTTGTGGGATAAAAATAACACCATGTCTATTGGAGCAACATCTTCAAATAGCAAATAGATCATATTGCAATAAAAGGTTCAAAAGAACAAGTGTTTTTCATGTTTGCCACACTTGTGCAAATCTATAGAGTGGTCTCATTTCTAACACACATTGTCCTCTCCCTTGGCTCTCATGGTCCTAGGTGCAAGATAAAAGTGTTAGTAACGCTCTAAATTTTCTATTTTTAAGAGAGGCTTGCCAAGAGACACATAACTCTTCGGAACAACCTTGCGTGGTAAATCCTTTGAGCTGCTATAGAAATCAGGTGAGAGCAAAAGTTGTAGCCTTGGGTGTAGTTGTTCCTACAGTGTAACTTGCCAAAAAGACATATGGGCCCCACCACAAGTTACAAGGCTGTTAAGTGAGTCACTGCAGAATGAACTTATGTCCAAAGACATTGAACATTACTAGACACCTCTTATTTTAGAAGCCCACCCATTATATTGATTGAGGATATTTGTGAAAAGTTCAGTGCGAGAGCATAGATGGTTTTTCTCCCAAGATACTCACCATACATATTTCCTTGAGTAGAAATAGGGCTTTTTGAAAGGCTGCTTGTAGCTTGATGAAAGTGGTGACTCCCCCATCATAGGGATCATTATCTATTATGCTCTTTCAAGACTTCGTATATCACATCCTTACCTACCACAGTGGGATACATAAGGTATGTAGTACCAAAGTAGAAGAAATATCAAGATGTGGGCTAAAAATATCGCAATTGGCCATGACCTTAGGGATAAAAAGTGTTTGAGTTGTCTTCGTCTTGTTTTAAACCAGTAAAAATCTAGGCCGACTTCAAGATTTGGGAACATAAAATGCATTTATAAAGGGTCAAAAAGTTCATGATTGGGTTGATTTAGACCCACACCTATTGTGCCTTTATTGAAAAGGGGCAAGATTATTGTGCTTGTGTGCTTGCTATGTTTTCTTGTCAAAGGATTTAAAACAATTGAAATAAAGTATCCATCCAACAAATCTACATCAGCATTAAGAAACAAAATAAACATCAACAAGTGAAATAAAGTATCAATTTGTATGACAATCACTCATATCTTGAGAAAAAGAAATCTTCATCAGAGACCAAATTAAAGAAGAAAAAACTTAGTTCAAAGCTCTTATCAAAAGAAGGAAATTTTTCTATATCAATAGACAACTCTTTGTCTCACATAGAGTATTCTTGCATCATATGTGCTTGTACCTTCAAGGCAAATCCAACGAATTTGATAAAGATCCTTTGAGCAATAGAGATTTCACTCAATATAGAGCTTTTAATTATCACAAGAACAAAGGAGGCAAGATCAATCCTGATTTCTTTCCAAAAAATTGTATCACATACAACAAAGCTTGAGGGGGACCACCAACCCCTAAAAGAGAGGAAGAAGTAGAAACCTCCTTCATAATAGAAATCTTTTATTGAGACACATATCCTATCCACTTGCACATTCAAACATCACAAAATCACTCCTCTCAAACACAAAGAGGTCTTGTCCTTGTTGGTATTTTGGATATGTTGATATGGTTTTGTCATTGATGTCAACACCTATTAACACTTATCAACTCTGGCACTTTGAAGAATCACCAATGTTCACCAGCAAGCAAGTGACTTATGCACACACAGGTATCTGGTACACTGATAGGATATATTATTCATCGGCACTTGGAACAACATGGAGAACACTTGTTTATGTTGAATACATCATTTGGACACTTTGTCTTGGAGAATTGTTCATTGGTATATTTGTATTTGCATATTTGTTGTTACTGGCAAATAGGTCTAGAATAAGCACCACCAGGCTTATCTATTCCAAATCAGCATGGCACACTTTGGACATGATTTATTATTGTTGTAAATGCATTAAGCCGACATGTTGCATCGGTTATTGCATCAGTTATTGATTTACTTGTAAATTGATTTTATTGTAAATATCTCTTAGAGCTGACCTACTAAAATTGGTCCTAGGTTATGGTATATATGTAAGATCTTATTTGTAAAGATCAATGTGCGAATGTGAGAAGGATAATAATTCAGTATATGCGAGAATAAGCAGAGCTATACACACAGATATCATTTGAAAGTGAAGCAAGGTTTTTGTGAAGGCATGTCAGAACTAAATCGATACTGAATCGAGCATATGAAGATGCTATTTTGAGTAGTACATCATTATTGGATTTAACCATCCAATTGTAGTCAGTGTGATCCTATTTGTGTTTGAGTAGTGAGCTCTAGGCGCTTGGCCTTTCTGCATGTGCAGACCCCATTTGTATACATATACCATCTGCAGTAGTATCATCTGATTGTGGGTAAGGTTTCCCACCATGTTTTTTCCCCTTACAGAGTTTCCACATACAAATATTGGTGTTATGTGTTGTGGATGTTATTATCTTTCAGTTTCATGCATTAATCTTTATCGGTACTGCAATTAACTAATAAACTGTCTTCCGACATAAAGTCTGATTTACCGTTATTAGGCATTAAGGTTGGTTAAGTTGTTTTTGGTTTAAATTTATTTGACAATTGATTCACCCCCCCACTCTTAGTTGTTTCCAGAACCTAACAATTGGTATCAGAGCCTAATCCTCTTTTTGCAGAAGTTTAACAACTTGAGGAGATCCAATGTCTACTAACTATTTCAGGAAGGACAAACCTAAACTTGATGGAACCAACTATGGCATATGGAAGATTAGGATGGAGACACATCTAAATTGTATTGGAAAAGATATCTGGGATGTTACAAATAATGGCTATATTGCTCCTACTCAAAGTCAGCCTAATCCACCTAATCTGACCAAAGATGAAGAGAACGATTGCAAAGAAAGAGAAGCACTTTTGAGCGCATTATCAGATCAGAAAATCATGGGATTATCAGATAGATCTACTACTAAAGCTATTTTGGATCATTTGGAAACATTGAATAAAGGAGATTCCATAGTCAAAATTACAAAACTTGAATGCTTCCGAGTCAAGTATGAAAATCTGAAAATGGAAGAAGATGAAAGGAATTTTGTTGTTATGGAGAAAGTTAATGAAATTGTTTTGGGTATTAAATGTTGTGGAGGAAACTTAAGTGAAGATGAAACTGTTTCAAAAGTTTTAAGAGGATTTCCACCGGCATACAAAATGAAAGTTACTGCTATAAATGAGTTAAGAACAATGCCTAATACATCAGTAACTAGGGATACATTGATTGGAAAAATTTCAGCTTTTGAAATTGAAGAATTTAGTCTTGTTGCTACTATAAAGACAGATTTATCTTTTAAGGCATCAACATCATTTGATAAATTTGATTGGAAAGCCTTTTATGCAAGAGAACTTGAAGAAAGCAGGAGAGAAAATGAAGAACTTGAAGAGCTTGAAGCACTATTTGCAAGGAAAATGCCTAAAGGTCCAATTGGAAGTAAGTATGAAGGTAAAACACCCTTTAAATGTTTTAACTATAATAAGATTGGTCATATGGCTTCAAGATGCCCTAACAGACATGCTAGAATAAGAGAAGAAGCTAGAAGAACATACAAGCTTAACCCTGAATATCAAAGATACAGATTTAAGAAGAATAAAGATAAATCTTGTTATCTTGCTGATGAAGGAGTCACTGATGATTCTGATGAGGATTCGATAAACAATGGATGGGTTTTTGTTGCTATAAAAGAAGATAAACTGGCACCTACTATTCAACCAGTAGATCAGGCCTTGGAAGCTAAAGTTGAAGTTAAGGATGAATGGATCATTGATTCAGGATGCTCACATAACATAACTAGTGATAAAGGTAAATTCTTGAACTTTCAGGAATACAATGGAGGTTTAGTAAGATTTAGTGATGATAAAGCTTGTTTGATCAAAGGAAAAGGTACAATATTTCTTGATGGTAAGCATAATATTGACAATGTTTACTATGTAGAAGGTTTAAAGCATAATCTTTTGAGTGTTGGTCAATTAGTTGAGAAAGGATTTCAGTTACAATTCAAGAATGGAAAATGCAAAATTATGTATAGAACTGGTTTGGAAATTGCAACCGGTAATCAAACTAGAGGTAACATTTTTCATCTGAATAACAATAAAAAGACATGCTTGATTGCACATATTGATGAAAGTTGGCTATGGCATAAGAGACTCTGTCATCTAAATTTTGATTGCATGGTAAAAATCAATACTACTAAGGCAGTTAGAAATTTACCTAAGATTGTTAAACCTCACAATCCAGTATGTAAGGAATGTTAATTTGGAAAACAAGTTAGAGCATCTTTTAAAAGTATTCCAGAAAAATCCAATAATGCTCTTG
Organism: Cryptomeria japonica; assembly: GCF_030272615.1. Classification (NCBI taxonomy): domain Eukaryota; kingdom Viridiplantae; phylum Streptophyta; class Pinopsida; order Cupressales; family Cupressaceae; genus Cryptomeria; species Cryptomeria japonica. The sequence continues at coordinate 89,591,600 of NC_081407.1, read as the reverse complement.
ACTTAATTCATATTGATTTATGTGGTCTAGCTAGAACTAAAAGCTTACAAGGTGATAGATATTTCATGCTAATCATTGATAACTATTCTAGAATGTGTTGGGTTACTTTTCTCAAAGAAAAATAAGAAGCACTTGGGAAGTTTAAACTATTCAAAGCAGTTGTAGAAAATGAAACCGGTAAGAAAAACAAATGTCTGAGATCAAATCAAGTAGGTGAATTCACATCTAAGGAATTTAATGCATTCTGGGAAGTGAATGGAATCAGGAGACAGTTATCAGCACCCCGTACACCACAGCAAAATGGAGTTGTAGAAAGGAAAAACAAAACTATCTTGGATGCAGCTCAAAGTATGTTATCAGAAGCAAATCTACCACATGTATATTGGAGAGAGGCAGTGAGTACAGTGGTCTATACATTCAACAAAGTTTACATCAAAGGTGAAATCGGTAAGACCCCTCATGAACTATGGTTTGGTATTACTCCTACTCTTAAATATTTCAGAATATTTGGAAGTAAATGCTATATTAGAAGAGATGAGTATATTCGTAAATTTGATCCTAGAAGTGATGAAGGAATATTTCTTGGATATTCATCTAAAAGCAAGGCATATAGATGTTTTAACAAAAGATTACAGAAAATTATTGAGAGTACAAATGTGAAGATTGATGAACAGTTTAGAGGAACTTCAAGGTATATAGACTTTGAACCGGCAAAAGAAATACTGACAAATGAACCTACATTGAACCCACCGGTACAAAAAAAGATCCAGTTACACCGGTATCATCTGAAAATTCTACTGTAACTAAGGAACAACAGCAAACAAAGACACCCCGGTATGTAAGATTGAACCACTCTGAAAATCAAATAATTGGGAACAAGTATCAAGGATTTATGACAAGAGGAAGATTGGCAAATGAAGAGGTATATCTTATTTCTCAAATTGAACCATCATCAATTAATGAGCATGTGAAGATAAGCACTGGATTAAAGCTATGGAAGAGGAACTAGAACAAATTGAAAAGAATAACACATGGACATTAGTTTCCCGACCTAAAGACAAAAATGTGATTAGAACAAAATGGGTATTCAGAAACAAACTTAATGAAGATGGAAAGGTAATCAGAAATAAAGCAAGAGTAGTGTGTAAGGGATATTCTCATAAAGAAGGAATTGATTATAATGAAACCTTTGCACCGGTAGCTATAATTAAGGCAGTCAAATTATTCTTGGCTTTTACAGAACACAAGAATTACAAAGTATATCAAATGGATATAAAATGTGCATTTCTGAATGGAGATCTCGAAGAAGAAGTTTAAACTAGACTAAATAAATATCTTTTGAAAATTGGATTTTCTAAAGGTAATGGTGACAACAACTTATACTATAAAGTGACTAATGATGACATCTTGGTTATAGAAGTTTTTGTTGATGATATAATCTTTGGAGGAGAAGATGGATTATGTAAAGACTTTTCTATTGAAATGCAGCAAGAATTTGAAATGTCTATGATTGGAGAAATAAAATTCTTTTTAGGATTACAGATTTCACAGACTCATAAAGGTATATTCTTGAGTCAATCCAAGTACTTGAAGGAGTTACTAAAGAAATTTGGGATGGAAAACTCTAAACGGGTAAGCACACCTATTACTACAAATGACAAATTATCACTAAGGGATGAATCTACACCTGTTAATCCGACTAGGTACAAATCTATGATAGGAAGACTATTGTATTTGACACAAACTAGACCTGATATTATGAATGCAGTATGTATTGTTTCAATATTTCAGAGTAATCCTAGAGAAAATCATGAATCGGCAGTAAAAAGGATTTTCTAGTACTTACAAGGCACTACAAATCTTGGTTTATGGTATCCTAGAGATGAAAACTTTGAATTATGTGCATACACAGATGCAAATTGGGCAGGAGATGTGGATGACAGAAAAAGCACCATCGGTGGAGCATTTTTATTGGAAGTAGATTAATTCCTTGGTTGAGTAAGAAACAAAGTTGCACATCTTGATCAACAACAGAATCGGAATATGTTGCAACAACAACTAACTGTACATAGGTATTATGGCTTAAGCAAATGTTGAAGGACATAAAGGTAAATTGCAAGGAACCTATAACTATCTATTGTGATAACACTGCAGCAATTGATATATCTAAGAATTTGGTACTACATTCTAAAACTAAACATGTTTCTATCAAACTAAATTTTCTGAAGGAGAATGTTGAAGAAAAAGAAGTAAAACTAGTTTATGTGAATACTAAAGAGCAGATTGCAGATATTTTCACTAAGCCTTTTCCTAAGGAGACTTTTGAATATCTCAGAGATCAGCTTGGGGTCATACCCCCACCGGTAGAGACTTAGACAGTTGATGTTTGTCATCAACCGGTAGAATTAACAAAAAAATCTTTTTTCGGCCTTGATAAGGAGAGCTACTTCTCAAGGGGAGTAGTTGGTATACTAAATTGGTTTGTATTTTGTATTTGAACTTGGTTTTGAACTACTTTGGCATTTGATGTCAAAGGGGGAGAGATTGATATGGAAAAACACATGTTACTCTCAGGGGGAGAGAGTGTTATTTTAGGAGAGATTGATTTCTAGTTTTGATCTCTTTTGAGAGATTGTTGGTTTTTGGTATTTGGCATTTCTGTTTTGGCACTTTGATGGTTTTTCCATCTTGTGTTGCCATCAATGTTAAAGGGGGATATTGTTGGTATTTTGGATATGTTGATATGGTTTTGTCATTGATGTTAACACCTATTAACACTTATCAACTTTGGAACTTTGAAGAATCTATTAGTTAGATGAGAGAGCGAGGGTGAATCTTACAAACAATAATCTACAATATATTCATTAGATTCAACCTCGGTAGCCTTACTTGATATGCAACTATTACTGTAAATCATTCAAACTCATAAATTGATAAACTTAAAACATCACAACACATTTAACACCATATTTCACGTGGAAACCCAAATAGGGAAAAACCACTCTGGGATTTCGGACCCACTAAGAAATATACCCTTCTAGAGTATGCTCGGTTAAAAGCCAATCCTGTTATAGATTACATAAACACATTGCTAGATGTGACCCGGTTAAGGGATTTCCCTCAGATCTGTTAGAATCTTGCACTTTGTTAGAAGTGACCTTGTCAAAGGATTTCAAACACTCATTCAAAATGTTACCTTGCTAAAGGATTTACAAATAAGATTGTTAGGTCCACTCGGTTAAGAGATTTCCTGTCACTTACAAAATAAATAACAGTAATAAAATATATCTACAACTTCACATCTGAAATGCTAAAGCAGACTCTATGTGCTCAAAATAATCTTATCATGAGACTTATCTTGCTCCTTGTTGGGCTTCTCAATCTGTTATACAATCAGATCTTCAATCTTCTATGCTCGGTGATCGCTACAGCATCATCACTATTCTTCTATTTCACTGCATACTTTTTTATCAACAATTCCTTATTTATAAGCAATTCTTAACCACTTAATCTCCTTGATCACATTTCCCATGATCAATCTTAGCCATCAGATCATCATACTTGACTAGGTTCATTAAATCCTTTGATCTGAAAAATGTTTTATCTCACCTTGGAACTTGTATTCCTTCCTTGGTACTTGTGCTAGGTTATGACCGTTCAATCTATGCTATAGATCTAACTCTTGTATTTTCATTGTCGTAGATCCTCAACAAACTTCTTGCACGACATGCCAATCATTTATACATCTCCAGCTCATTGGTATCCTTCAATTAATAATGCATTTATTCATCTAATGTGCTTTGTTACTGCTTGGTTGTTACTCGGTTAATACTAAACTTTACTCGGTAGATATTTTGCCTTCTTTAACCGATATTGATATCCTTAGTGTTTACTGACTAGATTCTTGCTCGGTAACATAGAATAGTATCAAACCTTTACTCATTCTATTGCTTGAAATCTTTTCTCCTTCTTGTTCACTCTTCGAATACTCATATATAGGATATCAAAACAATCAAAACAACAAAATCTCATCACTGTCTAACTCTCTAATAGTTGCCCATTGAATAACTTATTACTCCCCTTCATTCTCACTCTTTCTGTGTTACTTACCGACATCTTTATACTCATCAACATACAAATTAAGATATGGCAACATTATACTGAATCAGAAAATCAATTGCTTGACATCAATGACAAAATAATATTATTAAGACAGTAATTATCATTTATCAGTTATATCAACAATCTCCAACAACCTTCTCAATATCCTCATAACAAACTTTATTGAAATGCCAACAAAATCAGCAATGTTCACTGGCAAGAGACTTATGCATAGACACCGGTATCTCGTACACCGGCAGGATATATTGTTCACCAGCACTTGGAACAATGTGGAGAACACTTGGTTATGTCGAAGACATCATTTGGACACTTTGTCTTGGAGATTTGTTCATTGGTATATTCGTATTTGCATATTTGTTGTTACCGGCAAATAGGTCCAGAATAAGCATCGGTAGGCTTATCTATTCCAGATCAGCATAGCATGCTTTGGAGATGATTTATTATTTTTGTAAAAGCATTAAGCCAATATGTTGTATCGGTTATTGCATCGGTTATTGATTTACTTGTAAATTGATTTTATTGTAAATATCTCTTAGAGACGACCTACTAAAGTTGGTCCTAGGTTATGGTATATATGTAAGATCTTATTTGTAAAGATCAATGTACGATTGTGAGAAGGATAATAATTCGGTATATGCGAGAATAAATAGAGCTATGCACGTAGATATCATTTGAAGGTGAAGCAAGGTTTTTGTGAAGGCATATCAGAAATCAATCGGTATTGAATCCAACATATGAAGATGTTATTTTGAGCAGTACATCATTATTGGATTTAACCATCCAATTGTAGTCAGTGTGACTCCTATTTGTGTTTGAGCAGTGAGCTTTAGGCACTTGGCCTTTCTGCATGTGTAGACCCCATTGGTATACACATACTATATGTAGTAGTATGATCTGATTGTGGGTAAGGTTTCCCACCGTGGTTTTTCCCCTTACAGGGTTTTCACATACAAATATTGGTGTTATGTGTTGTGGATGGTATTATCTTTATGTTTCATGCATTAATCTTTACTGGTACTGCAATTAACTAATAAACTGTCTACCAGCATAAAGTCTTATTTACCGCTATTAGGCATTAAGTTTGGTTAAGTTTTTTGGGGTTTGAATTTATTTGACAATTGATTCACCCCCCCCCCCTCTCAATTGTCTCCGGGACCTAACAATCCTTAGTCCTTTTAGATATTGCTTAAAAAAACCAACAAATCATTTTAGAGTGTCTCTACATCTAGGATCAATCATCCTACGAGGCATTTCTACACATATAGATAGGTTAAAACTAGTTTATGAGTGCATTCTCTCAGTACTAGGTAGCTTGGATTGTAACACATATCAAACCTTGCTATACCTCATCGCATAAAAATTATTGAAAATAATAAGAGAAATTTACAAAGAACTTTGTTGACATCCAACCTTGAATATGAGAGATATATCTTCCATCAAACATTTCATCACCACCTCATAGTCATTTTCACAAAACATAAACTTTTAAAACATGGCTCAAACAAGATCAATGAGAAATCAATAACCAGAATTTGAAGAGGAGGAAGAAAACCTTAATGATTTTCGAGGGGCCTTTGTAAGAGGCACTAATGATGAAGAACCTAGCACTCCAGATCTAGAAGATATAGAAAGGGCACAACATAATCCAAAATTCAACATTCTTTGATGAAATTCTTAGAAACAATGCCAATGCTCATTTCTTGAGACTCGCTCAAGAGGATGCCAAAATTCCCTTCAACTTTGATACAACACAATTACCACAACCATCTGAGAAACATAGCCATCACGAGGGTGGAGGAGGTAGAGACCTCTTCTACTAAGACCCTAATCATCAAGGGAATCCTCCACCTCCTCCTCCTCCTTCAAAAATAGACATGTTGAGGGAAAAAGTAGAAAATCTCATCCAACAACTAAACAGTGGTGTCAAGACCAATCAATTCTCACTTAATGGAATTTTTCCCTATCCATTTGATAGGAACATAATTATGTCACCTTTTCCATGAGGGTTCAAAACACTAAAATTTGAAAAATATAGAGGCAAAGGAGATCCTAGGGACCATGTGCAAGAATTTCACTCTGCTTTCTTAGAGGTGGCTTATGAGGACACATATCTGATGCGCCTCTTTCCTCAAAGTTTGTGAAGCACAACCACACTATGGTTTTCATGACTGCCATGTAGTATTAGAACATTTGAAGAACTGGTCCAAAATTTATCGCTCATTATGCACACAACATAGAATGTGACATCACAATGGTAGATTTGTGCAACACAAAACAAAAACTAGGGGAGTTGTTCTCAACTTTCCTACAACGATGGAGACAATTGTCTAGCAAATGTTCACTTCATCTACCTGAGCAAGAATTAGTGGAAAATATCATTTCCAACTTAAATGATGAAATGAAATTTCATTTGGACATGAAAGGCACATAATCCTTTGAAGAAATGATAACTCAAGGGCTCAAATGTGAAAAAGCCCTTATCAAAATTTATAATGAAAATAAAGACAGTCATCATCCACACTATAATAGTGACAAACCAAAATTTTGGAACAAGAACAAGAATGTTATCAATGATGGGATAGTGGACGCAAGAACAGAGAAAATTGCACAGCCTGTGGTTAGGCTTGTAGGACAAAATCCCACTCCTAATAACAATACCATCAATAATCCATAAAATCAAGGTCGCAATACACAACAAGAGGAACCAAAACAAAAGCAAGAATACTACAAGTCAAAATGCACATATACACCCTTAGGGGAGCCTATCAAAATAATCTTATGACAATTAATATCCTCCAATCTTGTGACCTTACCAAAAATGTCCAATTATGAGCCTCAAGTCAAGTCACCATGGTGGTGAGATCACAAACATTGTGAATTTCACCAAGGAAGAGGGCATAAAACAAGCAATTGCCATCGTCTAAAAGATCTTGTTCAGGATCTTATTGATAGAGGAAAAATCAAAATTGAGGAACATGACCCAAAAAAATCTAATGATGATCACTTAATGTTCAAGAATCCACTTCCATCACATGATCAAATGGGTCCTTCTACTTCAGGCAGAAACACATATACCACAACCAATTACACACAAGCCACATATAATTATATTGTGAATCACCTTTATGATGTGGATGAACAAGTTGCAACTCTTACCATAAAAAACCAAAATCCTACATGCAAAGTTGTTACGCGTCATAGCAAGATTACTATTCGAGTGGCACCCCAAGGAATGACACCCCTCCCCAAACAATATAATCTTGTAGAGAAATTGGATAAGATGCCAACCCTCATCTCTATATTAGAGCTTTTACACTTATCTCCCTCACATAAAACAATCCTGGATCAAGCTCTCCAAGAAGCATATGTCCCTACCAACCTCAACGTAGATCAGTTTCAAGCCATGGTTGGCAGTCTAAAGTCAACACCATGTCTCACTTTTACTAAAATTGACAACACATCATTCCAACAACCCCATAATGTCTCCCTCCATATTGAAGGATTCATAAACCAACATAGAATCAAGAGAGTCTTGATTGATAATGGAGTCGGCTTAAACATATGTACCTTGGAGTTAGTAACAGCATTGGGTTATGTAGTAAAATATAACCATCAAAGCATATGATGATGCAAAATGTTCTTCCAGAGGATTTTTTACATTACCCATCAGGGTTGGACTAGTGGTGAAGCATATAGTTTTCCAAGTTCTAGACCTTCCTTTTCCATACAATCTCTTGTTAAGAAGACCTTGGATACATGTCATGCAAAAAGTTCTATCTACCTGTCACCAATGTGTCAAGTTTCCACATAATGGGGTAGAAATTACAATCCTAGGTGATGCTAGTCCATTTGCATATTGTAATAATATTCACCATCAACTAGAGATCACTGTATCTAACAACAGAGAAGTTATCCCTTCCTCATCATATGTTAATCCATTCTCTCTTTCCAACTTAACAACCCCTACACCAAAATAGGAGAAATTGAAAATGAAAATAGCTAAGGAAGGTCCTAGGGAATATAATCTTAGCCAACTCTTTTGTGTAGGGAAGTTACTCACATCCCCTAAGACTCATGGAAAACCCCAAGGTTTACTTCAAACGTCGTTGGCTAAAAGAACTTGCGTTTTGGCACAATTCACCCCTGGTAAAAGTCAAGAGAAGGAAACCATGGATGAAGACCTGGCAGATTGGATCTACACAAACCCTCCCAACAAAGAAATCTTGAAGGCTAAGCTTCCCACTAACAAATATGGCAAAGGCTTCACTATAATGCAATATTTAGGACCTTGCAAGAAAGGATGACAAGAGCCCTTGCAACTTGAGTTGAAACCAAAAGATAAAAGTGGAGTAGGTTTTCAAAGAGAAGCTCTTCCTAAGCTTCGATTCAAAGGAAAACCCAGCAAACCTGCATATTAGGCGATTACTCCAAGGATGCAACCCTTGACTCTACCAATAGCATCAACAATCCTACCACAAACACCAACAATACCAACAGCACCAGCAACACCAGCAACCCCACCTCCAAAAGTACATAAGCCAGTAACTAATGCACTATTCAATTCAAAAGACATCCCAGCTTGGTACGGTAATCAAATGCTAGAAAGTGATTCTGAGAGAGACTCACATGAGTGGGAATGGGATTCAGTGCATTTAAATACTTGAGACGAGGAAAAAACGTCACCTCCTCCACCTCGTAAGGATATACCAATTTACAGAGAATTAGGGATTAAAATTTTTTGGTTTCCTGAGCTAGCGGAAACTTCTACAGGCCCTACGTCAAATCCTGTGCCCAAATCTGACAAGGAGAGTACCATCGATGAACTTCATGACCCCATGTTAACCCTCATTTATGCCTCCTATGAACTCAACTTAATTGATGAGGTAATGCTTATCATTCATCTCAAACTCATTGAATGGAACCAGCCAAATCCCCCATGCCTTGACCATTTCCAAAATGATGAGGCACTCATAGACTTTTTAGAATTATGGGATAACATACCAAGTGGCAATCGTAAAGTTGGGTTTGCAATTGAACTTAAAAGTGCACCATACTTTGGGGCAGATGCCAAACCTTTCGGCTAAAAAATATTACAATAAAGCATGGATCTTCTAGTGAAAACCACACAGTGGAAATTTTTTATCACAAAAGAGTAAAAAAAAAGAGTGTATCCAAAGGTGAAAACCTCTCCAAGGCACCTGAGGATGAAAGGTTTGACATCCTCCCCTTTAGTATGAATCAAGAGAGATCAACCATCCTAATAGAAGAAACAAAAGAATTCAATGTGGGGACCCCTGAGACTCCTCACAAAATACATTTGGCATCTCTATTAACTCCTAAAGAAAAACCAAAATTTGTGGAATTCTTCAAGAAGCACCAAATCAACTTTGCATGGCCTTATGCAGACATGCTCGGCTTACAACCAAATTTAGTCATGCATCACCTAACTATAGCAGAAGGAACTAAACCTATCAAACAAAAGCTCATAAAGATGCACCCACAAATTGTCGTTCTTGTCAAGGATGAACTTAAAAAGCTCTGGATGTTGGTTTCATCAAACCAAATGATTATGCAGAGTGGATCTCCAATATTGTACCTATTGGTAAGCCTAATGGGGGCATCTGTATCTATATGAATTTCATAAATTTAAACAAAGCATGTCCTAAAGATGACTTTCCATTACCAAACATTGACATGATTGTCGTTCTAACAACAAGTCATGCGATGCTTTCTCTTATGGATGGCTTTTCAGGATACAACCAGATTAAAATTTCTCCAAAGGATCAACACAAAACTACTTTCACATGTCCATGGGGAACATACTGTTGGAATGTAATGTCATTTGGTCTAAAGAATGCAAGTTGAACATATCAAATAGCCATGACTACCACCTTTCACGATATGATGCACACCATAATGGAAAATTATGTGGATGATTTACTAGCTAAATCATTAACAAGAGAGGGTCATCTTGCAGTACTGGATAAAAACTTCAACAGATTAGAACAATATCATGTCCATCTCAATCCAAAGAAATGTGTCTTTGGAGTAACTTCTAGGAAGCTCTTAGGATACATTGTCTCAAGTAAAGGCATTGAGGTAGATCCTGCGAAAGTCAAGGCAATCATGGACATGCCACCTCCAAAGAATATCAGTCATTTGAGAACATTACAAGGGCGGCTATAATCCCTTTGGCAATTCATTGCACAATTGACTAATAAATTTCATCCCTTCACCCATCTATTACATAAAAATATCCACTTTCAATAGGATGCAAAATGCCAACAAGCATTCCAAATGCTTAAAGACTACCTAATGAGTACATCATTGTTGATTTTTTCCAGATCCAAGCAGAACTCTATTGTTATACATTTCAGCTACAACCACATCATTAAGAGTATTTATTGCACACCATAATGCAGAAGGAAAATAATGTGTTGTCTATTACATCTCTCGAACACTAGTAGGCTATGAACTCAATTACATACCTATTGAGCAAGCTTGCCTAGCAGTTATCTTGGAAGCCACCAAATTAAGGCACTACATGTTAACACACAAAGTACAACTTATTGCCAAGATAGATCCACTCAAGTACCTACTTAGCAACGCAGCATTGACAGGCCGCTAGGCCAAATGGGTTATGATCTTGAGTGAATTTGATATTGACTATGTGGAGCACAAAGATATCAAAGGATAGATTATTGCAGATCATTTGACTGATGCACCACTCCAAGGCATCCATCCTCTTATTTCCAACTTTCCAAATGAAGAGATTTTCATGATCATAGCTACACAACCCTGGAAGCTATATTTCGATTGCTCATACACCAAATATGGCTCGGGAGTAGGTATTCTTTTTATCACACCTCAAGGTGATAGTATCCCGAAGTCCTACAGAATCACTTTCCCATGCACAAATAATATAGCAGAATATGAGGCCTTGATCATAGGACTCAGATTGGCCATACAATGAAATTTGAAAGAGATACAAGTGTATGGAGATTACCAGCTGGTCATCTAACAAGTCACTGATGAATACCAAACAAAGGATGATAAGCTCATGTCGTACAAAAGGATGGTGGATAGTTTTAAAGACTCATTTACAACTATCACATTTGAGCAAGTACTAAGAGATCACAATCGAGCTGCTGACGCAATAGCTATAGTTGCATCTCTCCTGGATCTTCCACAAAATTTGACACGCTATGATTTCTTGGTAGAACAGCTTTGGATCCCTGCTTATGATATCCCTGAATCTGAAATGATATTTCACCTTGTCGGTTCTGAATCCCCATGGTATGGTGAGTTTTTCACTTACCTACATGATCACATGCTTCCCCCTAACAAATCAAACAACCAACGAAAAACCTTATCAACCAAACCGCTAGATACACCATCATTGTCGAAGCCCTATACAGATGAAGTCTTGATAGTACTCTCCTTTGATGTTTGGAACAAGATGAGATAACAAAAGCCTTGAAAGAGGGGGGAGGAATTTGTGGGGATCACTCAAGCGGTCCTTCACTAGCAAAGAAACTGATGTGAGTCGGATACTATTGGCCCTCCATGGAGAAGGACTCCTACTACTGTGTCAGAAAGTGCAAGAAGTGCTAAGTTTTTGGGAATCTGATACATGCCTCAGCATAGGAATTACATGTTAGGATAACCAGTGAACAGCTGAGAGGGGGGTGAATTAGTTGTTAACAAATTATCTAAATCCAACCACTTTATAACCTTAAATCGAACCACATGAACTCAAATACCAGAATAGAAAAAATAGATACCCATAAGCAATAAAACTCAAGAATGAAATAGAGAATCAACACAATGCAACCATACCACATAACACCATGATCTGTACGTAGAAAACCCAAAAAGGTAAAAACCACGGTGGGAAGCTTGCCCACAGTCAAATAATACTTATGAAAAAAGTATGTGATACAATGAGGGGCCTGCACAAGCAGGAAGGCACAGTGCCTAGAACGTACTGCTCATTACAAAGGAGTCTCAGTGACTACAGAGAGGTTAAAACCAACTCAATATGTTTTGACAACAATCCAAAATAATGAACTACAAAATATAGCATCTACCATGCATGATTATAGTCCCAGTTAAGCTCAATGTCAGAGGACTAAATCCTCTTAGAATACTAGTTCAATATGCAATGATCAACCAACTCTTCTGCTTGAATGATATTACATTATTTGCACATTGCATTCCTTGACCATGACCTCTTACAATAACCATAATACTCTACAAAGACTTTTTACCTCTTATTTATATAAACCCTAAGGCCTAAATGAATAAAGTCGGCCACCTAAAATATATTACAATAAGATCATTACATCTATCCATATTACAATGGTATGCCCTGTCAACTTAAGACCAAAACAACATTATCCAATCCACAAATCATCCACGTAACATGATACTGGTCCATAACCTAGATAGGTACCAGACCCAAATAGATTCACCACACCAAAGAAACGTCTCCAATCAAATAAAGCAAGAACAAAGACCATCTTTTGCATCTTGACTTCCATCTAGAATCCACACCACCACTTATGCATCTTGTCAAAGATCTTCTATAAGAGCTATGTTGTTAAAACCTTAAACCATGTTGGTAAGGGTCTACTAGAGTGTATGATAGCATCCAAACACCAAGTCAATACCAACTAACCAAAACATACTCCAGAAGTATCAAACCAAACATGAAACATTTCAATAGCATCAAACCGATAGACCCTTCAGCCGGTAACACAAGTTCATCTACCGGTAGCCAAAATTTGTCTACCAGTACCAGTAACCAACCATAACAACTAGTGTTGACATCAATGACAAAACATCAATGCAACACATAATCAATTCCATCATATTGCCAATAATCTTTCCCTTTGGCATTGATGGCAAGACTAGATGTGAAAAAGAAAACATCTAAGTGCCAAGAAGTGCCAAACATCTCTCATAGAAGATATAACAATTAAAAAATGAAAATTACCAACAACTCCCCTTGAGGAGTGTAGTCCAATTTGAAATTGATCTGAATCTCTCCACATGATGTTATTTTTCACATATAACTCTCCCCCTTTGACATCAATGCCCAAGATATGAGATAGACATCAAAAATCTGTGAATCTCAAAGTTGACTACTGCCCCTGAGTAGCAGCACCACCTCATTAATATGGAGCAAAGAATAAAGTTGATGATGCATACCAAACTGATGCACTGCTCAGTCAATTAAGTTTCTTGCGAAGGAGTGGATACCCCTAACCTCTCTCTCAAATATTCAAATGATTCCTTAGACAATGGTTTAGTGAATATATTTGCAATCTTCTCTTTAGTGCACAACATATTGCAACTTTCCAATCATAGATCAGTAAAGTGTCTCATCAACAGATGCAGATTCATCATTCTTTGATAGTTTATAGTTAGTAGTCATAGGAGTACTTACTGGTTTAGAATCCTCCATTCCAAATTTCTTCAATATTTCCTTTATGTACTTGGATTGAGTAATGAAAATCTCATCTTTCATTTGCAGTATCTATAAACCTATAAAATATTTTATCTCACCGATTAGTGACATCTCAAATTCTTTACTCATTTCATTTCCAAAGTTCTTGCATAAGGAGTCATTACGACAAAAATGATATCATCAACAAATATGGCTGAGATTAGTATACCATTGTTCTCATCATTCTTCATGTACATGTTGTTGTTTTCACTAGTCCTTATAAAACCAATTTTGATCAAATAAGAGTGCAATCTCTCATACCATGCTCTGGGTGCTTGCTCCAAACCATATAAAGCTTTGTTTAATTTACATACCCAATCTTTATTCTTGTCTTCAACAAATCCTTCAGGTTGTTCAATGTAAACTTCTTCTTCTAGTATTCCATTCAAAAATGCAGATTTAACATCCATTTGATATACCTTGAAATTTTTGAAATCAGCATATGCCAACAATGTTCTTACTCCCTCAAGTCTAACCATAGGTGCAAAAGTTTCACCATAATCTATTCCTTCTTCTTGAGCGTAACCTTTGCAAACTAGTCTTGCTTTGTTGTGAATGACCTCACCTTTTTCATTTAGCTTGTTTCTAAAAATCCACTTAGTACAGATTACATTTTCATCCTTTGGTCTTGGGATCAGTGTCCATGTGTGATTCTTCTTGATTTTCTCAATCTCTTATGTCATAGCATTTACCCAATCTTCACTGTTAAATGCCTCTTTTACTATTCTTGGTTCAAATTCAAAAATCAGACATTCTGTCTCAGTTTGTTCCTTGTCATCACTAGATCATCCTTATCTCCTATAATCTGACTTGATGCATGATGTCTTCTAACATATTTGGCTAATATAGGCTCGGTAGACTTTGTATGATCTTCTTCATCACTCGATAACTAGACATTCTCTTCATTTTCTTCAGCAGCTTTCTCGGTAGGACTTCTCGGTTGAACATAAACAAATTCTTCATAATCTTCTGGTTCTTTGGAATTTCCTTCATCATTTCTTTCTGCATATTCATCAATTTTCACATTTGCACTTTCTACTATTTTGTTAGGTGATTTGATCAGACATTTAAATGCTTTACTTCTAGAAGAATAACCTAGAAATGTTCCTTCTTCACTTTTCTGATCAAACTTTCCATTTCTGTCATCTTTGTGCACATAGCATCTACTTCCAAAGATTTTAAAATAACTTACATTAGGTTTCAGGTCATACCAGATCTCATATGGTGTCTTCATAGTTCCTTTCTTCAGTTGAACTTAGTTCAAGGTGTAAACTACAGTGTTGATTGCTTCTCTCCAAAATGTTTGAGGTACCCTCTTTTCTATCATCAGGGTTTTGGCACAATCCACAATTGATCTGTTTCTTCTCTCAGCTATCCCATTTTGCTGAGGTGTTCTCAGTGTAGACACTTGCCTTTTTATACCATGATCATTACCGAATAAGTTAAATTCATCAGAAGTGAACTCTCCTCCTCTATCAGATCTAAGACATTTCAGTTGTCTTCCTGTTTCATTTTCAACTCTTGCCTTGTACCATTTGAACATTTGAAAAGCTTCTGATTTTTCTTTTAAAAACATGACTGACATCATCCTTGAGTAATCATCCACAAATAATATGAAATACTTATCACCATAATAACTTTGAACTTTCATAGGGCCACAAAGATTAGTGTGTACTAGATCTAAAATTCCTTTAGAAGTGTAGGACTTACTTGTAAAGCTTGATCTTGTCATCTTACCCATCTGGCATCCTCGGCACATAGCATCCTCAGGTTTTTCTAGACTTAGTAGACCTCTTACTCGGTGCTTCTTACTTATTTTGATCAGATTATCAAAATTTACATGACAAAACCTTTTATGCCATAACCAGGTATCATCTATCTTTTCATAAAGATACTTGTTCCGAGTTGATTCAAGATGAAATGTATTACCTTTTGTTTGTGTCTCGGTAGTAGCTAACTTTCCATGCTTGTCATGAACTTTGATAATTCCTTTCTAAAATTCTATTCAGTATCCTATATTGTTTAGTTGTGCTACACTCAACAAATTTTATTTCAATCCTTCAACCCAGTATACATCATCACATTTAGCATTGTCAAGAAGTGTTATAGATCCTTTACCTTTCACCGGACATGGTGCATCATTGCCAAATCTTACATAGCCTCCATCATAGTCTTCTAATTTAACAAACTTGTGTTTATCACCTATCATGTGATTTGAGCATCCACTGTCTATGATCCATGAATCATTATTATTTATGTGAGATACTAGGGTTTTTTCTTCATACCTTTCTTCATCTAATCCATCTTTAATAGCCACATAGACAACTTCCTCAGTATCAATTTCATCAGATTTATCATCGTTGGATTCCTCATCAGCTATTAAGCATGTCTTTCTATCTCTCCTTCTGAAGTCTCGATGTCCTCTGTATTGGTTGTCTTTCTTCCTATCTTCTTGGTAATCTCTCTTTTCACTAGATTCTCTATCAAGACAGTTAGAAGCCATATGTCCTATTTTATCACAATTGAAACATTTTAAAGGTAGCTTTCCTTTATACTTACCTTTTCCTCTCGGTAACCTTCTAGCTAATAATGCTTCAAACTCTTCTTGCTTCTTGATTTCCTCATAAATTTTGTGCACTTTTTCCATGTTCTTGTGAAATCTTCCACTTGCTCCACTATCATCCCCTTCATATTACTTACTCATTCTATCATTGTAATCATCAGATTCACCAATATGAAAAGAATTGAATGCAGATTCAACTTTATTTACCAAAGACACACTGTTATCAAAATTACTTAACTCAAATGCATGTAGCTTACCAATAGTAGCATCCAAAGAAACTGGCATGTTAGGTACAGACCTCAATTCATTGATTGTAGAGACTCGAATGGCATAAGCAGGTAGAAGGGTTTTCAACAACTTACTTGTTATATCCTTCTCTTCAATAGTTCCTCATGCTCCTTTAATTTGATTTACAGTCTCCTTTAACCTTGTACTATATTGGGTTATGTTCTCACCTTCATTCATTCTCATGGATTCAAGTTATCCTCTTAGACTATCTACTTTTTCTCTTTGAACATGTTCATCACCGCCATATACAGATATGAGCTTAGTCCACATTGCTTTTGCATCATTGCAGCCTTCTAGATCATTAAACTCTGAGTCGGTCAATGCTGATGTTATTTCAATCATAGCTTGAATGTGTTCTTGCTTTGCCTTTATCTCTTCCAATGTCATACGGTTGGTGCTCGATGCAATGTAATCATTCTCTAGATAATATGTTGCATATTCTCAAATTCCTGATAGGTGTAGCTTCATCCTTTTTTGCCATGTGGAGAAACTTGACTTGTTTAGCTTTGGTGCATCCCTTTTATACATCTTCAGATCTTTGCCTCAAGTACCTTTAAACTTTTCTTCCGGAGTCCAAAGCTCTGATACCAAGTGATAGTACTGATACTAATTGCAAAGTATTGATGCCAATAGCTAACAAGATGAGAGGGGGGGTGAATCATACAAACTTAAACTTCCATAAAATCAATAGATTCAACCTCGATAACTTATGCTTCAACAATATAACCAAAAACTGCTAAACATGCAAACTCATAAACACATAATCATCACAACACATATAACACCAGATTTAACATGGAAACCCAAATAGGGAAAAACCACTGTGGGATTTCGGACCCACTAAGAAATATACTCTTCTAGAGTATGCTCGGTTAAAAGCAAATCATGTTAAAGATTACAAACACAATGCTAGATGTGACCCAGTTAAGGGATTTCCCTCAGATCTGTTAGGATCTTCACTTTGTTAAAAGTGACCTTGTCAAAGGATTTCAAGCACTCATTTAGAATGTTACCTTGCTAGAGGGTTTACAAATAATATTGTTAAGTCCACTCAGTTAAGAGATTTTCTGTCACTTACAAAATAACAGTAATAAAAATCTATCTGCAACTTCACAACTAAAATGCTAAAGAAGATTCTTATTTTCTCAAAACAATCTAGTCATAAGACTTATCTTGTCCTTCTGTTGGGCTCCCTACTCTGTTATTCAAATAGGTCTTCAATCTTCTGTGCTTGGTAATCACTATGTAGCATCCATGTGCTTACACTTGCCTGCATACATTGTTTACCAACAATTTCTTATTTATAAACAATTCTCACTACTTAATCTCCTTGATCACATTTCCCATGATCAATCTTAGCCATCAGATCTTCAATCTTGACTAGGTTCAATGCATCTTTCGATTTGAAAATGTTTTACCTTGCCTCGGGACTTGCAGTCCTTTCTTGGAACTTGCACAAGGTTATTGTGGTTCAATCTGCACTGTAGATCTTCCTACTGATTTTTTATTGCCATAGATCCTTAACAAACTTCATGCGCGATATTCCAATCATTTATACATTTTGAGCTCATCCTTGTCCTTCATTAAATAATGCTTGTATTCATCCAATGTGCTCTGTCATAACTCGGTTGCAATTCGGTAAATACTAAATCTTACTCGATAGACATTTCGCCTTCATTAACCGATATCGATAACCTTAGGGTTTATCGACTAGGTTCATTACTTGGTGACAGTATAGTATTAACCTTTCAATCAACAACATATGTAGGATATCAAAACAATCTAAACATCATGATCTCATCATTGTCTAACTCGGTAATAGTTGCCCATTGAATAACTTATTTCTCCCCTTTCTTATCACATTCTTTCTGTGTCTTTTACCAACCACTTAATTCTCTTCAAATCAATCTTCTCAAGATATGGCAACATCATACTGAATCAGAAAATCAATTTCTTGACATCAATGACAAAATAATGTTATAAAGATAATTATCATCCTTTTTTAGTTATATCAAATAGTCTTCAACATCCTTCTCAATATCCTTAATTAATATCAACAATCTTTCTATCTACTGAAATGCCAACATGTTGGGCTATAGGCCTCAATTGCACTTGTGCAACTACGAAGGGTAGCTCCTAATGGGAATCCTTACTAAACACCTTGTTCATAGTGGCCAAAAACCTTCTATTCATTGGTGCAGGAGGTCGGACCTCCGAAGCTGCCCATATTTTTACGGCCCTTAGTAGAGACACAAAGTTCGCCATCAGAAGTTTTCATGGGAAATGATGCTTGGCTACCTCGGAGAAGTGAGTGTCATGGAGGGGAGCCAGTGGGGTCAAGCATCTAAGTGTCCGCTCTAGGTAAGCATAGCTAGGAAACCAATTGGGATCCATTAACTATTGTCTTTTCTCGCCATAGGATATGTTGTGAAGGAGCATGAGTGGCTTTTGAGTCTAACTTCTTATGACCATTGTGTTTTCTTTACTTGACATCTCTTGCCAAGTCCATCCCCCATAACCAATCAATCCTCCTCTTTCCAAATTCCATCTCCTCATCATCAAATATTTTAATCCATCTCTATCTATCCAAGAAATTCTCCAATCCCCAATCCACTTTCATCAATTCAAACAATCATCCTTCCTCAACTAATATTCATCTTTCCTCTAAATCCAATCAAATCTCCAAAATTCCAATCAATCAAATCCAACCTAATCCAATCCAACCTAATCCAATCCAATTCAATCCAATCCAAGCCAATCCCATCCAATTCAATCCAATCCATTCAACCAATCAACCAATCTAATCTAATCTAAATCCAATCAAGTCCTAATCCAAGGACCAATCCAAATCAAATCCAATCCAATCAAACTAAGTCCAATTCATCCTCCAAATCCAATCAAGTCCTAATCCAAGGACTCATCCAATTCCAATCCAAATCAAATCCAATCCAAATCTAATCAAATCTAATCCATAATCATTCCAAGCCAAGTCCTAATCCTCATCTTCATTTAACATCATCTTCATAATCTTTTGGCTCCAGAACATATTCATCCAATTCCAATCTAATCCTTCACTCTCAACATGACTACCCATAATTTCAAAGCTTGGTATGAGAAGATGCTCATGGAAATTCATGAACGTTCCTACCAAGTTAATCCCATATTCTCCAACTCACCTATCAGACCTTCATCCATCCCATCTCAACATATTACACCCAATCCCAATCAACACCATATCTCCTATCCTTCCTCTACCTTCGGCAAGGGAAATCCATCTTATTCCCCATCCATATCTCCATATTATCCCTCATCCACATACTCCTCTAGCCCAATATGTATACCTCCATCTCCCCCCCCATCTACATCCCAATCCCCATCCTTCTACAATGCATTCATTACCTCTACTCTGCATCCAAATCCTTTACTCCATAGTCCTCCAATCATTAATCCTAATTCCCCAATCCATTATCCCAATCCTCCATCCAGTCTCAATCCTCCATCTAATCCTAATCTTTCATCCAATCCCAATTCTCCATCTAATCCCAATCCTCCAAAATCCATATTGTCCATGTCTTCCAAATCCATCATCCATAATCTTATCCAAGACATGCTAGCAAAGGAGACAAAATCCTCACCTCAAAGCAAAGTGGCCAAGTCTCCTCAAGTCCTCCATCCACCCCAATCACCTCCACCTCAAAACAAATCCCAATCCCTCACACTTCATGATGCCCCCATTTCTCCATCTACTCACATCAAACCTTCCATATCTTCCTCCATCACACAATCCCCACAACTCCAAACATGCCAAAATCTTGTTCCAAAGCATGCTAGCATAGAAACCTCTCCATCTCATGATGCATCTCCCTCCACTACATCTAATGATGCCATCCCCTCCACTTCCTCTCATGATCATATGATTCCTCTATCATTGCATGATCCTCTTCTATCTCATGATCCAATCACCCCTCCCACTCCATCTCATGATACCCTCCCTAGTCAAGATCAAAGTATCCCTTCATCTCCATGTCATCATCTCAATCCATCTAAAGATCCCAATCTTCCTTCCACATCTCATCCCCCTCAAAATGGACTCGCATCTCATTTTCAAAATAATAAGGGTCCTCAAGATAATGCTCAAGATGTTGGTACATCCACTATTCCTCCTAAATCCAAATTTCCCTAATACAAATCAAAATCATGTTATCCCTCATCTTCCGCATCCATTTTGGGACCCTATGTTCCAAAGTTAAACCCTTCATTCCTTCCATCTATTTTGGGCCCCTATGTTCTGATGCTCAATCCTCCATCTCTTCCATCCATATTAGGTCCTTAAATCCCTCCACCCACCACTTCATCCCCTCAAATAATCCCTAAGCAAGATCAACAAAGGCACACATCCTTTGATGCCTCCCAAAACTCTCTTTCCACCATCCCATCCATAAAATCCATCAAACCTTCATCCTCATGTACCCATCCCATTGCTATTGGAAGCAATTTGGATGCCCAATCTAAAACTAATAAAGCTCAAGATCCACAAAAATCAAAGGATCAACATGTCCCCTCAAAACGACATGCTTAAAAGAAAAATGTGATCTGAATGAAAGAAAAATCAAAAAGGCCACAAAGGCCCCAAAAGAAAAAACCAAAAACTATGTGGATTCCCAAAGAATAAATGCATCCCAAAGTAAAATCAAAATTTGCATCCAAACTTGCTAATCCAAAAGCTCCATCCATTCATAAGTCCTCAGATCCATAATCTAATACCCCTCCATCTTCAAAATCCATTTTGGGTCCTTATGCCCCAAAATCCACCATCCCAACTCCATCAACCCCTTCATCTTTTTTGGGTCCTCATTTCCCAAAATCCACACTCTATTCCCCATCTAATTTAAAACACTCTCCTCCACTACTCCACCACCATCCAAGGTGTGTGCCAATGTTTATCTTCCACAAATTCTTCAAAACCCCATCCATTATCCACCATCCATTTTCCACAATCCCATTCCGTTAGTCCAATCCTTTCAAAATTTGTATCTTCCACCCCCTATCCATTTCATTTCCCCAATTATTGTTACCAACATCTATGATCATACCTCTAGTTAAAAGAAATATTAAGGGATACCATCTATGGAAATAGATTCTCAATTCCTCCCTTCCTCCTTCACGCATCCACTATCTTCCATATCCACTCATCTTCATCCTTATCCATCCAAGCTATTCCAAAAATTCAAAAAATAAAGAAAAATTCAAAAAATAAAATAAAATAAAATAAAAAAGTAAAGAAAAATCATTTCATCCAATGGTGAAAACCACTTATTGCGGCACCTTGGGTAAGTACCATGATGAAAACTTGGCAAACAAGCATCATGTGTAATCCTCTCATCCCCTTGCACTCTACCCTTGGGGGCAAGCTCCATCCACACAATCCTCTCATCCATTTGCATCATATCCAACTCCATTCTCCTTTCCTATCTTTGATCTTGACTATCCTATCCATATCCTCCATCTCATATCCCTCATCCTATCAAAATGAATCCTCCATTCCTATCTTTCATCTTGATCATATAAGAGGCAAAATAATGAATCATGCATGCATGCTTTGGAGCATTCAAGCCTTAATCACCTTAATCCTCTACCATCCATATCCATTACACATTATCCTCCCACCTCATACATATTTATCCACCATTCTTCCATCATTAATTCCACTACTCCTAGTGTGGGGCATTGCACTCCTTTGCAGCATAGTCCTTGGGTCTCCATCACCCTACCCTTCATCCTTTATTCCTCCATCTCTTATCCATATCCATATGCTTCATCCACCTATCTCCTATCCAAACAATAACTCCCTCCTTCCATTCATCCATCCTCTTACCAATCATTGGTTCTCCCTTGTCATTGGTTCCATTCAATCAAATCCTATCCACCAATCCACCCCATCTAATCCAATTTCTAATCCAATCCTATCTTATCCAATCATATTCTCCATCTCTTCCAATTCAATCATTAATATCTTCCTCAATCCAATCCTAATCAATCATCCATCCCCTTTTTATCCTATCTAATCATTTATCCTTCTTCTAATCCTATCCAACCCATCAAACTAAGCTTTCCCCATCTACCTGAGATCACATTGACTTCTTCCTAATCCAAGCACCCATCCATCCTTCGCTAATCAAATCCAAGCAACAATCCTCTCATCTATAGATCTTTCACATCCAACTTGTCTTTTGTCATCCATCAGTCAATCCATCACCTGCCCATCAGGATGCCTCATTCCCTAGTCCAGCAACTTATCCAAATCCATATCCTACTCTTGTTAAGAGATATCAGTTGGTCATGTGCATATTGTTTTCATACTTGAGCTTTTCTCTTTGTTTTTCATCTTGTGTCCGAGGACTATACTTGTTTAGGACTGCCTTGATCATCGTATATCTTGGTATGTCTTGGTTGGTGTATAATGGGGCATAGTTTTCATGGCATGGTGTGTTTGAAGGTCTTCCTTGTACAAACCGACAACCTTGCATTAGTGTTTATCAACACTTGCATGATTGTGTGCAAGGTATTCATGTTTTCTTGAGCATCAGTCCATGCCTCGGATCTTCATATCATCCTAGTTCTTATAATCAGTGGTGCAAACTATCCATGGCAATATCAAATCTAGGTTTGCTCTCTATACTTGCTCAACATGAAATCCAATCCATTTATCATTTCTTTGTCTCATTTCATTCACAACACTCCAACTCATCCTACTTCCCTCTTTCATTATCTTCATCCTTTCATCACTTATTCTTCTAATTCCTTTCGAGAGCACACCTGTGGTTTTCAAACTTGCATGTCCTCTTGAGGGGGCATACCATTGCTTCCTCGTCATCCTTCCTCCTTATCATCCTTCTTCATCTCATGACTGGGGCATCATGCTACTAGTCCTTATCCTTTTCTTCCACTATGTTTTATTCTTCTTTGATATAACATCATTTCATGATGCTCTATCAAAGAGGGGCAAAATGTAGACATCTAAAATTAATATTTAATTAATTTAAGCCTATCAACATAATTAATTAACTTAATTGTGTTATCCTTATTCCTCTCAAAATCAATTAAATCTAACTTAATTAATCCTGTCACTATAGTCCAATAATTAATTTATCAAATAAATTATGTATTCCCCATATTCTTCTAAAGTCCTCTCAATAATCATTTCCTCTAAACCACTCAGTTAATTAATTCTAATTAATTAACCTAGTCATGTGATTCCTACAAATCACTTTTCCTAAATCCCACTTAGCCTAATTAATTCTTCTAGAATCTCTCATAATCATGATTATCATTATTCTCCAATTTTTTAATTCCCACTCATGTCACATCAACATTGAATCTCTCAAAGAAATTCAAGTTTTTTTGAATCCCTCAATGCATCCTTATTTTGAAATTTTTAATTCCTCAAGTTTGAAATTCAAATTTCTCCCCCCTTTTTCCAAAGGAATTTTATATTCCTGTTTATTTTCCCAAGGCACCCTTGATCCATGCCTTCTATCTAAAATCAATCTCAACCCTTAATAATCAAATCAATCTTGGCCCTCCATTGGCCTCCTCCAATCTATAAATTGGAGCTTATTATCCTCACAAATGAGATCCACTTCTCATACATTGTCATGCTGCCATTTCTTCTCTCATTTCTCTTCTAATTCAAATCCTCCTATGCATCACTCAAATCCAATCCAATAATCCATCAATCTATCTTGTTGAGCACAAAGGATATCATTCCACATCTCAAGCAATCAAAGGAGCACATCAAGTGGAGCATCATCAAGGGGTGCCTTCACTTCATCAAGCTCAATCTGAAGGAGAAGGTAAAATAACAAGGTAAAATGGTTATTCTTTGATGTTTTTAGCATTTTCATGTTTATTTCATTATGTTCATTTGACCTTCTAATCTATTTTCCCCTCTTCACTTCCCATCTAGATAAATGGTACCTTTACATTTGATCATGCATGCTTTGTCATCCCCAAATCTGACTTGACTCCCATTGTATTCTTGTAGGGACGAAAATTTTCTTTTATCTCTAGTCATATGGTGTGAGCATCCACTATCAATTACCCATTCATCCTTATCCTAAACTTTTGCTGCCAAGGCCTTTTCCTCATTCATGATAACAGGTTCAGGTTCATCTTCCTTCATAGAATAGAATACCCAATCCTTTCCATTGTCAAGTGCACTAGCAAAGTCTCCTGTCGGTTCATCCTCAGAGTCATCACTTCTTCCTCATCCGCTATGTAGCATAGTTTGTTTTTCTTGAATCTATATCTATTTTGATCAAGCTTAAATGATTTCTTAACTCTTCCTTCAAATCTTGTATTCTTTTTAGGACATCTAGATACAAAATGAGTAATCTTATCACATACAGAATATTTAAAAGGTGCTTTTCCTTCATACTTACTTCCGGTTGGTCCTTTAGGTACTCTTCTAGAAAATAGGGCTTCAAGTTGCTCAAATTCTTCATCTTCTTTCTTCATATCTTCCAATTCTTTCCCATATAGGGCTTTCCAATCACTCTTGCATGTAGATGATGATGCATGAAAAGAAGGTTCATATTTTGTTGCTTCAGATGGTCCAAATTCTTCAAGCTCAAAAGCAGATAATTTCCCAATGAGAATGTCTCTGTTAATATAAGTATTTTCCATTGTTCTCAATTCATTAATCGTAGTAGCCTTCATCTTGTAAGCCAGTGGTAAGGCTCTCAAGACTTTAGAAACTATTTCACCTCACTCAGAGATCATTCACAACATTGAATTCCCATGATAATATCATTTACTCTTTCCATAAATGCAGCAATTATTTCATTATCCTCCATCTTCAAGTTCTCATATCTTACCTGGTAACCATCAAGTTTGGCAATTTTCACAATAGGGTCACCTTCATTCCGAGTTTATAATTTATCCCACATAACCTTTGTAGATGATTTATCAATCAATATAATGATTTGTTGATCAGTGAGTGCACACAAGAGGGCTTCTATTGCTTTGCAATCATTGTCAATATTCTTGTCTGAGTCTACCAAAGCAGGATTGCTAGATGCTAGATCCTAAGGTTTATATCCTTTCTCAGTGATCTCCCAAATATCCTTGCCAAGACATCTAAGATGAGTCTTCATTCAGATCTTCTATATCCCATAGTTTGTTCCATCAAACTTAGGAATTTCTCTTCTGAAAATACTTGCCAATGGATTTGAATTGTTAATTGCCATAGGATATACCTCAAGCGGTTAAGCTTCTGCAAAAGAGGACAAAATCTCTGATACCAATTGTTAGGATAACCAGTGAACAACTGAGAGGGGGGGTGAATCAGTTGTTAATAAATTATCTAAATCCAACCACATTATAACCTTAAACTGGAGCACATAAACTTAAATACTAGAATAGTAGAAATAGATACTGATAAGCAATAAAACTCAATAATGAAACAGAGAATCAACACAATGCAACCATACCACATAGCACCATGATTTGTACATGGAAAACCCAAAAAGGGAAAAACCGCGGTGGGAAGCTTGCCCACAGTCAAATAATAATTAAGCTGAAAGTATGTGATACAATGAGGGGCCTACACATGCAGGAAGGCAAACTGCCTACAGCGTACTACTCATTACAAAGGAGTCTCACTGATTACAGAGAGGTTAAAACCACCTCAATATGTTTGGACAATAATCCAAAAGAATTAACTTCCAAAGATAGCATCTACCATGCCTGATTACAGTCCCGGTTAAGCTCAATATCGAAGGTAAATCCTCTTAGAATCCCAATTCGATCTACAATGATCGGCCAACTCCTTTGCCTGAATGATATTAAATTATTTGCACATTACATTCCTTGACCATGACCTCTTACAATAACCATGATACTCTACAAAGAGTTTTTACCTCTTATTTATACAAACCCTAAGGCCTAAACCAATTAGGTCAGCCACCTAAAAGATATTACAATAAGATCGTTACATGTATCCATAGTACAATGATATGCCATGTCATCCTAAGAGAAAAACAACATTATCCAATCCAAAAATCATCCCAGTAACATGTAGAGAACACGTAACATGATACTGTTCCATAACCTAGATAATTACCATACCCAATAGATTCACCACGCAAAAGCATCTCCAATTAGCTGAAGCACGAACAAAGATCATCTCCTACATCCTGAATTCCATCTAGAAGCCACACCAACACCACTTATACATCCTATCAAAGATTTTTTTAGTAAGAGCTCTGCCGGTAAAACCTTAAACCATGTCGGTAAGGGTTTACTAGAGTGTATGATAGAATCTAATCACCAAGTCAATACCAACTGACCAAAACATACTCCAGAAGCATCAAACCAAACATGAAACATGTTGGTAGCATCAAACTGATAGTCCTTTCTGCCGATAACACAAGTTCTTCTACCGGTAGCCAAAATCTATCTATCGGTGTCGGTAACCAACCATAACAGCTAGGGCTGACATCAATGAAAAAAATCAATGCAACACATAATCAATTCCATCATATTGCCAACATTACAACCTATCACAACACAATGGCCCTTCTATCAATGGTGACTTGACCTTGTGGGTAAAATCCATCCATCTTCATCCAACGGTCATAAATTTATCATTACCACCACAGAGTACTTCACAAAGTTGACCGAAGTCGTTCCACTCACCCAAGTCACTGGCAAGATGATCGCCTCATTCATCCTCAATTACATCATTTGTCGGTATGGTGTACCCATGTCCATCATCATAGATAATGGGCTCGCTTTCAAAATTCAAGATGTCCATGAACTCTGTGAGAAGTTTCATATCCAACACCACTTTTGCAACCCATATTACCCACAAGGAAATAGTCAAGCAGAAGAATCCAACAAGAATATATTGAGGACCCTCAAAAAGATAGTCAATGATGTTGGTTGTGATTGGCACATTCATTTGAATCCGGCACTATGGGCATATCGAACAAGCATTTGAACCCCTTATAGGCACAACCCTCTACTCACATGTTTATGGAGCAGAAGCCATCTTGCCTATTGAGGTTGAATTACCATCCATGTGGGTCTCCTTGCACAATCTAATAAATGATGAATAATACCGAGTCTCACATCTTCAGGACTTGGAACTGCTTGATTAAAGGCGACAAACTACCTACAACCATCTAAAATCTTATCAGCAATACATGAGCAGAAGCTATAATCATCGGGTCAAACCTCACACATTTGAAGTAGGAGATCTTGTTCTCATGAGGGAGAATCCTCGCAATCAACCGAACAAAGAACACCAAGGAAAATTTGAATCCAATTGGTTGGGTCCATATGTCATCATTGTCATCTTCGAGTCTGGGGTATATCAGTTAGCAACTTTAGAAGGAGACCCACTAGTAGATCCAATCAACAACATGCATCTCAAATAGTTTCATACATAAGCTTTGCAAAGCATTAGGCTCATCCAATATCAGAAAATACCAAAAACATTCTAGAAAATAGTCTTGAACAAAATACAAAAAAAATCAAGAAAATATTAAAGAAAAATGATTCATCCAAACGGTGAAAACAACTCTGATGGCACCTTGGGTAAGTATGGTGGTGAAAACTTGGTAAACAGGAACCATTCATAAAGGCTATGGATCCATTTTCTTTCAAACTCGGTGCAATCACATCCATTCATCCATCATTTATACCATGGCTTGTTATTGATCTGCAATCAGGGTTATTACTTCATGTGTCTCGCGTCACGCTTCCATAGCGACATCTAACTAGGGGTAATATTCTTAAACCTATTGATGGGAGTGGATTCTCCATTACTTGTGATTCATTGAGTTCCTCATTCAAAAACATCTTGAAAAAAAAAATTACCAAAATCATTCATAAAAAATTAGAAAATCCCAAAAAACAGTTGCAAAATGTTCTAAAGATAATACCAAAAACATTTTCAAACATTCAAAAAATCCAAAAACATGGCAGAAACAAAAAAATCAATTAAAAACATTGCAACGTATATTATTCTGTGTACATACACATTGCAACAAACACAAAACAACATTTTGAGCTACTTAAATGATGACCACCTATCAAATCAACCAACCAATCAAAACATCTGCACACAACCGTCTTCACAAGGATGCATCCTTGCTCACACAACAAAGACATGTTAACATTTTCTTTGACAAGAAAATTATGTTTGGTTGATAAGCACTTGGTCGATTTGTTATTTATTTATTTATTTATGTCAGGTTCCTATGCTACTCTGGGATATCCACAAGTGATTAGAGTAGTCGGGATGGTTCCTAATATCTTTTTCTTTGTTTGTTGTCTATGGATTGTTCCAATGAAGTTCTGGAGAATATACTAATGGTGTCTACGTGGGAAATTCACTAAGCTACGTGATCCTATGCAACAATACAATCATGGATCACTATGGCTTACTGACTACAGCCTATACCTCAACCATTTGTACATGAACCATAATGGAGAGGAACTTTCCTTGTCTGTGATGATTTCTTACAGGTGAAAAGCTCAACTATGGTTTTGGATACCTCGGCCAAGATCAATACTACCATGCTCAATAAAGAAAATTAAGCACTGTGAATAATCCATGGATTGCCATTTCATCTCATCTATATATATTGCATTCCATACATCCATAAATCCATATCATTGCATGTCATTCATACATACTCATGACAATACATACTCTATTTTATTAAGCCTCTTCCACAGGAATGAGTCCTACGTCCTCCATACCTTCTATCTAACATTGAATCATTCCCCTAAATCTGCCTCTTTAGGTCATCATCCTAATTGCATACCATGCATCATTTCCCATCCTAAGATCTCCATACCTTCTATCTAACATTGAATTCCCCCCCACCCTCCCCATCTCGATCATCAGCATCGCATACCCTACATCATGTCCCATCAACCCAATCAAGCCACGTTCATCACCGTCCATCTCTAATAAGAGGGGATACGTTTGCCATCCTAGGTCATCCCATAAGAAAAGAAATTTACTCTGTCTACATAGGTACATCAACTCATGCACACCTAGACTGTCAATAGATACTTTTTGATCAAGTATCTTCAGGTCTCAATAGGTAATCAATTATAGCAATCCTAGACTACAATAGGCATTTACATCAATTGCCTAGTCTCAACAGGTACGCTAAGTCCAACAAACACCACAAACAACCTACAAAGCAAAAACTATCAATTGATCAACCAATAACACAATCCAAATGGATAATTACATCAATTGTCTCAGTCTCAACGAGTATTATTCTTCAGATACCTTGACTTCATCAGGCAATTACATCAATTCTCTAAGTCATAATAGGTCACTTTGATTCACTTACTCAGACTTTATCATGTCCAAGCGAACTACTGACATCAACTGACATGCTTTGACTCAACCAGGGAAACTCAATTGATTGCACCAGATTGTCCAACCAATTTTGATCAATTGTATAGCATCAATCAAACGCACAACACCACATTCACACCGTATCTCTTGCATGACCTAAGGGTACTCACTGGCTTTCCATTTCTTCATATTCACTCTATCTTCTTCCATTATTTCACCATTATTTTTAATTTCTTCTATTCTATCTCCCCCCAACTTCTTTTTCTTTTTTGAGAGATCACTTGATTTTTCAAAAAAAAATGGCTCATCTCTCGAGGGGGCATACCACCCACTAAATTAACATTTCTGGGGCATATTTATTCACACCTATCTTTCTTTCTTTGAAACAATGCGATAAACCACACTGTCTCAAAGAGGAGCAAATGTAGACACATAATTTTGTCCACTTAATTAAACAAATATTTACTATTTATTTGATTATTTAAATCATCAATCATCAATTAATTAAATTAATATTTAATTAATTCATCTTGAACCTCTTCTCCTATTAATTTAATAAATTATTCAATTTATTTAAATTAATTCATTAAAACATATTCCAATTAAATGAATTAATCATATTTGTTTAATTAACCCCTTTCCTCATTTAAATAAATATTTATTTAAATCTCTAAACCCCTCCCACTGCATTCTCCTACAAATGCAAGTTGCACAATTTTAGTTGAAATAAATGAATTTTACTTTAATTAAAATCCTGTTTTCTCTCACCCACCAAACCCACTTTCTCACTAATCACCTTCTAGATTCTTCTAATCCAGTCCTAATTAGCCTAATCCTCCTCCCTAATTATTGTCACATTCCTAAACAAAAAGAAGTCACTTCTCAAAGCCTAAAAGTCTTTAAAATGAATTAAAGTCATTTTATCCTTCAACAAGTTAACCCCTAAAGTCTTCCAAACCATTTATGGTTCTTGCATAACCATTTATGGCTCTTGCATAACCATTAATGGTTATCTCAACTCACCCACATGGTTAGAGACTTTCCCTCTAACTCAACCCTCATTTAACTCATGGGTCTCATCAAGCATTTAGTGCTTTGACCATGGTTATCCCGACTAACTCTTGTACAAGAGTTTGTCCTTTGGATAAAGGCATTATTCATTGGATAAAATCTTTATTCACTAACTCAAGCCTAACCAAACCCTCCTAGGGTAACCTTCATGTCATCTGAAGCATTGAATACTTCTTCCCTCTTCTCTCAAGCCATCTCATGTTGACACTTTTCATCATGGGATTGGGTTGAAAGTCACCACCTGGATCATAAACCCATCAATCCTGGCCCTTGTTAAGATTACTCAATCTTGACCATCCATTGCTCTATTTTTCCTATAAATAGAGCCCATTCCTTCATTTTCAAGAGGACCAGAAACATTTGTGCATCAAACTTGTAGTCATTTTAGGAGAGAATTTAGAAGCATTTGTTTTGTTATTTTGCTAAAATTAACATAGACTAATTAGGTGCTTTCTCATAGTAGCTTGTTTACACTTGCATAGGCATTTGTTCTCATTTTCATAATTATCTTTAATCTTCATAAGACATCCATAGATAGTGTTAAATGTTGAAGGCTACACTCATGTGGATCTTGGAGAGGAGAGAAACAAGGGAAGAACAACTATGAGCATGTTGGGGAGAATCTTAGGGGGTTTTCTTTTCCTATTTCGTTTGTGTATGCTTCTTGTTGTATGTTTTTTATCTCTCTTGATATGCATGTTTAGGCTCATAAGTTCATTTCTGTTTCATCTTTTTTGTCACTAACATACTAACGATTTGAACCTGTGTTTTTTTGCCTTCCTTTTAGGCATGCATTACCTAGAATTATGAGGATGGGATGATGAAATATTATATAGACTCCTCAACTCATGTATGAAGTGGGATAGATAATTTAGTTTGCTTAGGTTATTTAGACTCTTTATGGCTTGAAGGGGATGGAGGTGTATGTGAAATATAAGGTAGCTTAACAACCTTTCATGGAGGTCCATTTGCATTAATTTATTCATATCCTTGTCTTATCCTCCTTTTCTCTAGGTGATCAAATAATTCATCATTCATCATGCACCATTTCCATAAGTGACCACCAATTTCAATACTAGGGTGCTTGAAATTATTTTAAAATTTTAAGCCCCAATAGTGGCTCTGTATAGGATGCCTCTTCCAGGCATAGAAAGAATTGAAATCTCTGGTGGAGCAGACCATATGCCTTATTCATCTTCCTGTTGAACATCAAGTCATAATCTGATTTGGTGGCCTCAAGCCCCCAAAACTGAAAATCCATTTTCCCTCTATCAAATATTTGATTTTGGTCATGTAGCAACTTTACATCTTCAAATACATCATGATCACTCATCTTGATACTATCCCAATCATACATGTTGTTTATTTTTTCTAAAACATTTCATAATTCTTGATGTAATGGTGATTTTATAGTGTGCTCATTTGGTGCACATGATTCTCCCTTAGTATCATGTATTACTTGAAAATATTTCTTCCCCATTATATTAAAGATTTGAGAATACATGAAAATATTTTTCACACACACCATGGCAATAGGGAATTTGATTCTCCTCTACCACTTCATCACATAAAGGGTTTGAAAAAAAAATAAACTCATTTTCAAATACACATACCTCTTCTTTATCAATTGTATCATTATGGTATTCTAATATGAAAGGATGTACTGATGGGGAGGTATACTCAAAGACAATCAATCCTTTATCAAAGGGCAGTCAAGTGTTGTCTTAGTGGGCTCCCTTCATTTTTCACTGGTCTATCAAAAAAATTAGGAATCCAAACTCTTTAGGAGTGCTCCCAATCAAGATGTGCTCACTGGTTGCTCAGGCATGGTTGAGATTCACAAGGGTAAATCCAACCTTACACTATCAAACTCCTAACAAATGCTTGCAGAGGTTGTAGAAGGTGTCCATTAGGTTTTCCAAGGCCAATCAATTAGTTTTTAGTTTGGTTTTGATCCATTTCCCCATCGTTCCTTCATTTCCCTATTTTCTAGGCCCAGTAGCCCTAGAGCCCCAATTAGCCCTACCTAACCAGTTTTTGTGGATTTTTTCACAATTTCCCCAAAGACCCGAACAAAATATTTGGTAATCTGAGTACCCTTTTGGAAGTACTTCAAGATTTATGGATTGATAAATCTCAGTCTAGTCATACAGGTATGGAACCCAAGAATGGCTTGTTTTAAGGAGTTTTAGGCTCTTTTTGGTATTCTTTGAAGGGTTTGGTGCCTTCCCTGGTCTACCACACCTCCAAACTCACACATATTCTCTACCACACCCCACTTGTCATTGCCAAATACTCTGCAACTCCAACTCTGCTCATTCCTGCAAGCACTTGCATAATTTCATTCATTTCCTAACCGGGCTATGACTGAGCTCGCCTAGGAAATGATGCTCAGTGTCATTTCAATGACCTCCAAATGAAAAAAAAAGACTATTTACACTATAAAAAGGTTCCATAGCTCGATTCCCAAGGGTTATTGAGAATAACTCAAAGGACTTCAAGCTGGAACCATGTTTGGGCCTCTCAAACCCTTACTCAGGCTAAGAGCTTTCAAAATTAAGAACTCAATTCAAACCTAAAATAAAACTAACTAAAATTCTTCCTAAAAACTAAAATAACATGTACAAAACAATGATCAAAAAAAAGCAATGCAATCAATCCATGAAGTACAAACTGTTGCTCTAATTCTTAGAAAACACAAGGTAAAAACTTGAAAATGGTCTCCAAATTGTATTCAAATCTTCTCCATGCATTCACCAACCTCATTAAATTCATGCTCATGGAATTTATATTCCATTTTTATTATAATGAACTCTCCATCAGTTTCCTAACCAACCCTTTACTCAAAGTTACAAAAATTTGATCAACGTTGCAAAAAGTTGTCAAGCAACTTTGACAACTTTTGCCAAAAAGTGCATTTTTGCATTACATGCTTTGTTTCCTTTTTCAAATCATCTAAGATGACTAAAAACCACTACCTTGACATGTCCCAATTCCAAACAAGTCTATTCAATATATTTTACATCAAAATGCATGATTATGCCATTTTAGGCTTACAAGGGCTTACAAGCCAAAATTGAGCAAATGCATGGTCCTATGGACATCTAACCTATCAAAGAATATCACAAAAATATGAGGACCTATGAGAAGACTATTATTCACCATCCAAAACCAAGCTATGAACAAAAACACCAAAATGAAGAAAATGCACTCAAAACTGGGTGCTCCTGCACCATACTCCCCTAATGAGAAGGAAGTCAAGTGACTCTTTTAGGTAGTAAAGAAAGGGGAACTCCATGCTTATAAAATCCTACTTCAGGTATCCAAGTAGCCTCAGATTCTAGAAGGTTCTTCCATTTGATCAATTACTCCATATACGTGGTATGCCTTGTTTTCTTCAAAACTCTAAAATCTAACACCTTCTCGGCTTGGGGAATGGGGGCAATTGGTAAGGGCAGGTCTAAAAGTGATTAATAGACCTCTGAGACTCTAATATCTTCTTCTATAAGTATACCCTTCTACTGCACCAAATCTACCACATTGAAAATGGGAGATAAAGCCATATCACTGGGTAAGTCTATCTTGTATGCATTATTGTCATATTTGGCCAAAACTTTGCAAGGACCTATCCTCCTCATCTGAAGCTTACTAGGGATACCTTTCTGAAGCCTTGCCTTGTTCAAATGAACCATCACCATGTCACCAACAGCAAATTGGATGTATTTTATTTTCTCATCTACTCTTTCCTTGATCCTTTGAGTAGTGTCCAATAGGGTTGTCCTAACCTACTCATGAAGCTCTTGTGTTGATTGACCCATGTCTAAGGCATGTCCACTTTGTTGTCCCATCTTTCCCAATTCTTTGAGCTCCAAAACACCTCTAGGATGAATGCGATACACCATCTCAAAATGGCTTTTACCAATGGACCTATTCACACTATCATTGTAGGCAAACTCAGCTTGATGGATGATTTGATCCAAAGCTTTCCCATACTCTTTTGTCAGGCATCTAAGAATATTTCCAAGTGTTCTATTGACCACCTTAGTTTGGCCATCCATTTGGGGATGATAGGCTGAACCGAAAGAAAAATTAGTGCCTAATCTTTGCCACAAAGTCTTCCAAAAATGACCAATAAACTTTGCATCTCTATCTGACACAATGCTAATAGGTAAACCATGGATTCTAAAAAACTCCTTGAAAAAGAAGTGATCAATGTGACTAGCATCATGAGTGACCTTACATGGAATAAAATGAGCCATCTTACTAAACCTATCTACCACAACATAGATGCTATCAAAACCTGATTTGGTTTTAGGAAAACCAACAACAAAGTCCATACTTGCACACTCCCATGGCCGGTTGGGAATAGGTAAAGGCTAATAAAGACTAGCATTGGAAGATGTGCTCTTAGCTCTTTGATAAACCACACATTGCTCCACATATCTCCTAATGTCTCTTTGCATTTTAGGCCAATAGTAGAATCTTTGGACAAGTTTCAAAGTCTTATTCAAACCAAAATGTCCACTCAAGCATCCATTATGCTTCTCTTGCATCAAGTTTTCTCTCATAGACCCTTTAGTCACACATAGTTGTCCTCCTTTGAACAAAAGGTCATTTTGCAAGGTGTAATCTACATATTCACTATGAAAATGGTGTCCAAACTCTTGGAAAACCTTGTAGGCACCAGCAAAGTCTTCATCTTCTTCATACAAATTCTTGAAACTATCCACTCTAATGCTTTTGAGCTGCACTTCTTGCACTGTTAGTAACCTCCTACTCAATGCATCAACTACCTAATTACATTGTTATTTCTTGTGTTTAATGGTAAATGTATATGACTGCAAGTACTCTACCCATTTAATATGCCTATGGTTTAACTTTTTTTGAGAATTAAGAAAGCTAAGAGCTTGATTATCAGTATAAACCACAAATTCCTTAGGAAGAAAATAAGTCCTCCATTTCCTAAGAGATTGGAAAAGTGCATAGAATTCCAAATCATAGGAGGAATACCTTTTCTTTGCATCATTGAACTTCTCACTGAAAAAGGTAACCGGCCTATTGTCTTGGCTTAAAATTTCTCCAACTGCTATGTTCCTTGTATCACATTCAATGGTGAAGAGCTTTTCAAAGCTTGGTAGGATGAGTACCAGTTGAGTAGCCACCTTTGTCTTCAAGAGTTCAAATCCTCTTTGTGCTTTATTTTTCCATAAAAACTTGGTTCTCATACCTCCCTTGATTGTGTCAAGCATGGGTGCACATATCTCACTAAACCCTCAAGTGTAGGAAGCTCTAGAAAGCTCAACATCAATCAAGGCATTGGCATTGATGAAGTCCATCAAGTCAGTTCCATTGTTCAGTTGAGCTTGAGTTCCTCCAAATTTTTTTGATCCTTGCAGTGGGGTATTGAAATCTCCCATCAATAGCCAGTTGTCCTAAGAAAAAGCCATCTTTTCTACTGGATTTTATCCCAAAATTTACTCCTAGTAGCTTTAGAATTTAGGGCATAAATGTTGGTAAGCACCCATTCCTTTCCTTCAGTAATACTTTTAACTTTCATAGAGATAATATTACCATCTTCCTCTATCAAATCTCCATCAATAGATTTCTTGTTCCAGAATATAGCCACCCCACTTGACGCTCCATTCGAGCTACTACCACAAACTCCTCCCTGTTTGAAGAATTTTAAATTTTCAACTTTTTCCTTACTCATTTTGGTTTCCTGAACCAGGATGATACCCAGCTTATGATCTCTAATAAGATTCTATAAAACATCATGTTTGTGGAGACCGTTTAGGCCTCGAATGTTCTAGGAAATTACCTTCATTTGGAAATCTGGGAGCAGGATTCCTGAATGGTTTAGAATTTAGGGCATAAATGTTGGTAAGCACCCATTCCTTTCCTTCAGTAATACTTTTAACTTTCATAGAGATAATATTACCATCTTCCTCTATCAAATCTCCATCAATAGATTTCTTGTTCCAGAATATAGCCACCCCACTTGACGCCCCATTCAAGCTACTACCACAAACTCCTCCCTGTTTGAAGAATTTTAAATTTTCAACTTTTTCCTTACTCATTTTGGTTTCCTGAACCAGGATGATACCCAGCTTATGATCTCTAATAAGATTCTATAAAACATCATGTTTGTGGAGACCGTTTAGGCCTCGAATGTTCTAGGAAATTACCTTCATTTGGAAATCTGGGAGCAGGATTCCTAAATGGTTCAACGCCTTCCATCAACTATGTTTTGTTTGCTCTCCTAGTCCTTGTGCCACTTCATGGTTTTACATCCCTGCGGGGATTTGGATAGACCAATATCTGCCTTAGACCTGGTCCTAGTTTTAACCCCATTAGAGCAACCTATCTTCTTATTTTTCTTTTTTCCTACCCCTATTAATTCTTCATCTTCTTTGACTTTATGAGCAGATAGCTTATTGTTCCACGGTTCTCCCACTCTCTGAGAGGAGGTGGGTGACTCAATTCCAGCACTCTGAAATAGAGAGTTTAGGTTAACATGAGGAGATCCAAACTTGTTCTTTTTCCCAGCAATAACCTCAGGACCTTCTAAGTCATTTGGACAAGGTTTATTGTTTTTCATTTCTGAAGCTTGTAGGGCTTCATATTGGGTTTCATTGATGTCATCAATCTAACCCTCTTCAAAAATTTCATCTATCATTACATTCTCTTCCTCCTGAATCTGTAGGACTTCAAAACCATTGACTGTTTTGATCTCAAATCCATTATTTGCATTCTTTTTATCTTCCTTCTGATGAGTAGCCTTGAGAGGATTAGCTTTCCTATCTTATTTTGTTAAATCTTTTAGGTTACTAAGAAGACCACTTCCTCCTTCCTCTCTACTGTCATCCTTTTTGTTAGTCTTCTCTTTCCATATCTGTTTTATAGGATTGTTATGCTTCTGGACATTTTTGGGGTTACTCGGGCAAGCCTTAGCCCAATATCTCGCTTTCTTACAAGAGAAGCACACAAAGGGGAGGGACTCAAACTCTATGATTTGTTCCCACATCCCAAGTTTGGAGTTTATTTCAATAGAACTAGGAAGATTCATATTCTGAGAAATATTGACACAAATCCTCGCATACACCAGCCTCTTTTGTGTTGTTGTCATAGGGTCTATCATGACAAGCTCTCCAAAGGAGTTTTCAATTCTAGAGAAAACATCCTCCAGCCAAAATTCCAACAGCAAACCAGGCAGCCTCACCCAGACTAGAGAAGATTCAAAAAAAGAGATTGAGTTCCATATTTAGAGACCATTTCCTTAAGGATAATGAAGATTTACCAAATACCCATAGTCTGCTACTCAAGGTCATTTCCAGATCTTCCCCACAAGAGAAGGAGAAAACAAAAAAAACCCTTGATAG
Source organism: Cryptomeria japonica (assembly GCF_030272615.1). Taxonomy (NCBI): domain Eukaryota; kingdom Viridiplantae; phylum Streptophyta; class Pinopsida; order Cupressales; family Cupressaceae; genus Cryptomeria; species Cryptomeria japonica. The sequence goes on along the minus strand of NC_081407.1, from coordinate 89,553,279 downwards.
GGCAGAAACATCAACCTGACCTTTAAGCCTCTATTTTCTCTTAACAAAAGACCTAACATCCTCAATATTGGGTCGTGGTCCAACAAATTTTCCCACTAGAGAGAAAGCCATTAGAGATATACTATGATCAATAACCACATCTGGAACTGAAATAGCAAATTTACTTATTTTTCTATCTGAAATGTCTTCAATGGAGGGGAAGGAAGATTTACCAGTGGGTTTGTTAGCAAAGAGGCAGTTCTAGGGTTTGAGAGCCTTCACCTCTGTCGTCTTTTCCAAGTCAGCATTAACAGGTTCGGGTCCCAATTTTGGAGAGTCTTCATTATTTTTACGGTCAGGAGGAGGGTCCCGATGTCGTGGGTCCCCATCATGTCTCCCATCCTCATCATCCACCATAGATCCTTCAGGTTATCCTTGAGTTGTAGAGGTAATAGCACCAGAAGAACCAGTTGTGTTGTTCCCTCCATTCGCAGAATTCAAATTTTCCTCCAGCTGCGCTATTCCCTCCATTTTCATTTTCATTTTTTTCTAAAATGTTACTCCTCCATACAACAATGTTACTCCTCCATCTTGCAAAAATTGTTATCTATTGTCTTACATCTGAAAATCAAATTACTTGTTAAATTCAATTCTTTCATTGTATTGTTCAATTTGCAATTTGCAATTTACAAAATTAAGTGGTTAATTGTCAAAACCCTAATTTTCAAACATCAACTTGAACTTCTGCAAAAATTGGATTTACATTTAATTTTCAAATTTGTGATTGTTTCAGGCTTGTCTTCTTGCCTAAAATTCAAATTTTCACCTTCCCTCCTTTTCCCAAAATTCAAAATTTCAAAATTTAGTGGTTAGCTCCTTAGACCCTAATTTTCAAATTTAATTGGTTTTTGTGCAAATTTCAAACAATTTCAACCAATTTTAGTTTTCTAAATATTATTTAAGGTGGCCTATCCATTAGGTTTGACCTTTTTCAAAATTGCAATTCGATTTCTTATCTTTTTCAAAACCCTAATAAGGTCCTATTTTGACATTCAAACCTTAATTTCACCTATTCACCTATCTAGAGATCATAAAATTAATCAATTTTTTGGGGTTAGTTCTCAAATCATCATAGCTTTCATACCTGAAAATTTCTAAAAAAATTGGGAAGTTATGCACAGTCCCTGGCTTTTTTCTTGAAATTTTGAGAGATTGTTATGACTGTATTTAATTGCTTAAATCTAGAAAATTGGTTGATTTTGTCAAATTTTGATCCCTCTAAAATTGAAAACACTTCCCAATTTCAACATTGCAACTTGCAAGAAAACATTTAAAATTAAGTGGGTAATTATAATTTGCCCTAATTTTAAGATCTTAATTTTGTCTATTTTAACTTTAAAATTAAGTGGTATCCCATTGACCCTAATTTTAAATTTTAATCACTTTTTATTAATTATAAATCTTTCTTGAAGATTGTGTCAATTCTTCTTTCCACAAAGTTCAAATTGTATAATCATCATTTTCTTAAATTTTGCAAAGTTTGTTCCCAAAATTCAAATTTCAAATTCTCCCTCTAGTGCATGAGTTTTACAACTATTAGTCCTACATATACTATCCTCATTAGATGAAGCATTAGAATTAAGGCTTCCCAAGGTTTAATTCTCAAAGAGATGGAGCCTAATTTGGGTGACTTCTACAATGAGGATATTGTTAATTCTTCCCATCTTAATAATATATCTACCTACCCAACTAATGATTTCCATGATGAAGAAGAAGCTTTGACTAGAGCTTCCATAGATCAACTTTCAAAATTGGACAATCAATTTGACAATTTCCAATAACGGATGTCCCAAGAATATCCTAATAGTGAAGCTCTTCCATTAATTGAAGGCCTAAAACGCATGATTCAAAATGATAAGAATGAAATTGATATATTGTGTGGTATTGCTAACATTATTGATACTAATGTTATGCCTATGAAGAGTTGTGCTGAGAACTTAGGTTATTCACAACCTCCTACACAAATCAATCATTATATTCCTTTGACCACTTATATGCCTAGTATTCCTACTTTCACTTCAAATATCATGGCTACTTCAACTCAAAATGTCATACCAACAACCATTAGTCATGGGGGCAAGTGATGACTCTGGGGATGAAAAAACTATGCTACATAGCGAATGAGGAAGGAGTAAGTGGTGACTCTAGGAATGAACCGGAAGGAGATTCTTCTAGTGCATCTGACTCAGGAAAGGATTGGGTATTCTATGCTATGAAGGAAGATGAACCCAAACTTGTTATCATGAATGAGGAAAAGGCCCTGGCACCAAAAGTTGAAGATAAGGATGAATGGGTAATTGATAGTAGATGCTCACACCATATGACTGGAGATAAAAGAAAATTTATGTCCCTACAAGAATACAATGGCGGTCAAGTCAGAGTTGGGGATGACAAAGCATGTATGATTAAAGGTAAAGGCACTATCTCTCTGGATGGCAACCATAATACTAATAATGTGTACTATGTAGAAGGTTTAAAGCATAATCTCTTAAGTGTTGGTCAATTAGTGGACAAGGGTTTTCAACTTCAATTCAAGGATATAAAATGCAAAATCATTAATAGGACTAGCTTGGAGATTGCAAATGGCACTTAAACTAGAGGTAATATCTTTCATCTAAACACTAGTGATAAGACATGTTTGATTGCTCATATTGATGAGATTTGGTTATGGTATAAAAGGTTGTGTCATGTTAATTTTGATTGTATTGTTAAGATCAGTTCAATAAAGGCAGTTAGAGATGTACCTAGGATTATGAAGCCTCATAATCCCGTATGTAAGGAATATCAATTGGAAAAGAAAGTTAGAACTTATTTTAAGATCATACACAAGATAAAGCTAATTATTTACTTGATTTGATTCACACTAACTTATGTGGTCCTGCAAGGATCAGATTCTTTTAAGGTGACAGATACTTCATGCTACTAATTGATGATTATTCTAGAATGATGTGGGTGACTTTTCTGAGAGAAAAGTATGAAGCTTTTGAGTAATTCAAGATCTTAAAGGCAAAGGTGGAAACAAAAACTGGATTGAAAATCAAATGTCTGAGATCAGATCAAGATAGTGAATTCACATCTCATGAGTTTAACTATTTTTGTGAAACAAATGGGATAAGGAGACAGTTATCTACACACCGGACTCCTCAGTAGAATGGACTAGTAGAAAGGAAGAACATAAGTATTTTGGATGTTTCTAGAACTATGATGATGGAAGATAAATTGCCTCACATCTACTAGAGAGAAGTAGTAAGTATAGCAATCTATACATTCAACATAGTTCATATCAAAGGTGAAACTGGTAAGACCCCTTATGAATTATGGTTTGAACATACACCTACTATTAAATATTTCAGAATTTTTGGTAGTAAATTTTATATCAGAAGGGATGATTCAATTGGGAAGTTTGATCCTATATGTGATGAAGGGATATTTCTTGGATACTCTATTTAGAAAAAAGAATATAGATGTTATAACAAAAGATTGCAGAAAATTATGGAGAGCGCAAATGTGAAAGTGGATGAGAAATGCAGAAATCAATTTGTATCATATGACAGAGAACCATTAGTGGAAATGGTCATAACTGAACTAGCAATACCTCAACTAGTACCAAACATAGAGACAGTTACACCAGTACAATCAGAAAATTCAACTGTGACAGATGATCAGATCAGAGAACCTGAAATTCAGCAGACACCAAGGTATGTAAGATTAAATCATTCTAAAGATCAAATCATTGGAGACAAGAATAAGGGAGTTATGAAAAAAAGGAAACTGGCAAATGAAGAGGTATGTTTTATTTCTGAAATTGAACCAACATCTGTTATTGAATATTGTAAAGATAAACATTGGTTAAAGGCTATGGAAGATGAATTAGATCAGATAGAGAAGAGTGAGACTTGGAGTTTAGTTCCCCGGCCTAAAAATAAAAATGTTATTGGAACTAAATTGGTTTTTAGAAATAAACTAAATGAGGATGGTCAAGTTATAAGGAATAAGGATAGATTAGTTTGTAAAGGATATTCTCATATGGAAGGAATTTATTATGGTGAGATTTTTGCACATGTAGCTAGAATTGAAGTTGTTAGATTCTTTCTTGCCTATGCAGCTTATAAGAACTATAAGGTTTATCAAATGGATGTTCAAAGTGCATTTTTGAATGGTGAAATTGAGGAAGAAGTATACATTGAGCAGCTTGATGGTTTTTAACTGATAGATGACAAAGATATGGTTTGCACGTTAAAAAAATCCTTATATGGATTGAAACAGGCTCCTAGAGCTTGGTATGCAAGATTGGATAAATATCTTTTGAAGCTTGGTTTTACTAAAGGCAATGCTAATAGTAGTTTGTATTACAAGATCACTGATGATGATATTCTGATTATTGAAGTATTTGTTGATGATATATCATTTTTGGAGGTGAAGACAAATTGTGCACGGAATTCTCTAATAATATGCAGAATGAATTTGAAATGTCTATGATTGGAGAAATGAGATTTTTCTTAGGTTTGTAGATTGCTCAAACTGACAAAGGCATTTTTATCTATCAAACTAAGTATGTAAGAGAATTTTTGAAAAATTTTGGTATGGATAATTCCAAACCGGTAAGTACTCCTATGGTGACAAGTGAGAAATTATCTATCAAAGATACATCTGCACTGGTAAATTCAACAAGGTATAAGTCTACGATTGGTGGCTTGTTATATCTAACTCAAACTAGACCGGATATTATGAATGCAGTAAGTATTGTTTCAAGATATCAAAGTAATCCTAGATAAAATCATGAATGTGAAATAAAGTGGATGTTCTGGTATTTCCAAGGAACAACAAAATATGGCTTATGGTATTCTAGAGATGACAACTTCACTTTAAGTGCATATACAGATGCAGATTGGGCAAAAGATACTAATGATAGGAAGAGAACTTCTGGTGGAGATTTATTTCTTGGAAAGAAATTGGTTTCATGGATCAACAAAAAACAATCATGCATTTCTTTATCAACAACAGAATTTGAATATGTTGCAGCAGCAACTAATTGCACTCAAGTCTTGTGGATGAAGCAGATGTTGAAGGATATCAGGGTAAATTGTAGTGAACCGGTAGTTATCTATTGTGATAACTCTGTAGCTATTGATATGTCTAAAAATCTGGTATTTCACTCTAAGACTAAGCTTATATCAATAAAATATAACTTTCTAAAAGAGAAAGTGGAGGAGAAGGAAGCATGTGAACACTAAAGAGCTGATTGCAGATATATTCACTAAATCGTTGTCTAAAGAATTATTTGAATATTTGAGAGACAAGTTAGGGGTATCTACCCCTTCAGCAGAAACTTGATTGACTTAGTAGTGCATCAGTTTGGTATGCATTATCAGCTTTATTCTTTTCTCCAGATTGATGTAGTGGTGCTACTACTCACGGGGAGTAGTCAGATTTGAGATTCACACATTTTTCATGTCTTTGTCATATCTTTGGCATTGATGTCAAAGGGGGAGATTTATATGTGAAAAATTAAATCACATGGAGAGATTCAAATTAGATTGTACTTCTCAGGGGGAGTTGTTGGTAATGTTTCATTTTTTCATTGTTATATCTTTTATGAGAGTTGTTTGGAACTTCTTGGCACTTAGAAGTTTTCTTTTTAACATCTAGTGTTTCCATCAATGCCAAAGGGGGAGATTGTTGGCAATATGATGGAATTGATTGTGTGTTTCATTGATGTTTTGTCATTGATGTTAACACTAGTTGTTATGGTTGGTTACTAGCACCAGTAGACAGACTTTGGCTACCAGTAGAAGAACTTGTGTTACCGGTAGAAGGGACATTCAACTTGATGCTACTGACATGTTTCATGTTTGGTTTGATACTTCTGGAGTATGTTTTGGTCAGTTTTTTTTGACTTGGTGATTGGATGCTATCATACACTCTGTTAACCTCACCAACATGGTTTAAGGTTTTACCGGCAGAGCTTTTACTAAAGATCTTTTGACAGGATGCATAAGTGGTGTTGGTGCGGCTTCTAGATGGAATTCAGGATGCAGGAGATGATCTTTGTTCATGCTTTAGCTGATTGGAGATGTTGCTTTGGAGTGGCAAATCTATTTGGGTCTAGTACCTATCTAGGTTATGTACCAGTATCATGTTATGTGTTCTCTACACATTACTCGGATAATTTGTGGATTGGATAATGTTTTCTTGGTCTTAATCCAACATGGTATATCATTTTAATATGGGTTTATATAATTATCTTATTGTAATATCTTTTAGGTGGCCAAAATAATTGGTTTAGGCCTTAGGGTTCGTATAAATAAGAGGCACAAACTCTTTGTAGAGTATCATAGTTATTAGAAGAGGTCATGGTCAAGGAATTTAATGTGTGAATATTGTAATATCATTCAAGTAGAGGAGTTGGTCAATCATTTGGGATCAAAATGGATTCAAAAGAGGATTTAGTCCTCTGGCATTGAGCTTAATCGAGACTGTAATCAAGCATGGTAGATGCTATCTCTGGCAATTCATTCTTTTGGATTGTTTTCCAAACATCTTGAGGTATTTTTAACCTCTGTAGTCAATGAGACTCCTTTTGTAATGATCAGTGTGCTCTAGGTTGTTTCCCTTCCTGCATGTGCAGGCCCTTCATTGTATGACATACTTTCTGCAGAAGTATTATATGACTGTGGGTAGGCTTCCCACCATAGTTTTTCCCTTTTCGAGTTTTCCACGTACAAATCATGATGTTATATGGTATGGTTTCATTATGTTGATTCTTTGTTTTATTATTAAGTTTTAATGCTTACCAGTATTTGTTTCTTCTATTCCAGTATTTAAGTTTATGTGCTTCAATTTAAGGCTATTAAGTGGTTGGATTTGTATAATTTGTTAACAATTGATTCAACCCCCCCCCCACTCTCAGTTGTTCACTAGTTATCCTAACACTTCTTTCGACTCCTCATCAGTCTTACCTTCATCTACTGCAACATAACAATGTTTCTTGCCCTTTCCTTTGAATCTTCTAAACTTCTCTTTCTTGTCAGTGTTAGGGCAGTTAGTAGCAATATGACCAATTTTACTACAAGAGAAACACTTCAAAGGTAGATTTATTTTATACTTACCAGCGCCTCTTGGAAATCTCTTTGCTAACAGTGCTTCAAGTTCCATCACTTGATCTTCATTGTCTTCATTTCCCCAATTACTTCCATGACTTGTCCTGCACTCATGATTTTGACATATATCTTTTCCTTTTCTAGCAGATGAACCAGTAACAAAAGCTTTAAAGGAAGATTTTGTAGATTTTGTCACACTATTGTGAAAACTATTTAACTCAAAAGTTGTAAGCTTACCAATCAATGAATCAACACTTACCTTATCCTTTGAAATAGAGCTAAGTTCTTGGATTGTCGATACTCTTATAGCATACATAGGTTGAAGAGTTCTGAGAATTTTACTTACATCATCTTCTATTTTATCTCCTGCACTCTTTATGCTGCCAACAACTTCTTTGATTCTCTGACCATATTGTGCACTATGCAATATTCTCTCCTTCAAGCATGCTCATGCCATCAAAATTTACTCTCAAGCTTTCCTCTTTGGCTCCTTGAACATGCTCATCTCCTCCATAGATTGTCTCTAACTTTTCCCAAACCTCACCTATAGTTTCCAATCCTTGAACAACAATATATTTTGAATCAGATAAAGTACTTCCAATAGACTCTAGGGCTTGCATATTGTCTTTTTTCTCTCTGAGTTCATCTGGTGTCAAGGGAGTAGTGGTAGGAGCAACCTATGTTGTTTCAAGTTGCTTCCAATATTGTGCACCAAGACCTTTGATGTAGATCTTCATTATGTCTTTCTGGATCTTGTAGTTATCCTTGTTGAACTTAGGACCCTCTTTCTTCATCATCTTGACTTCCTCAGAATCTTTTCCTCAAGCGGTTAGGTTTTCTACACATAGAGGACCAAAGCTCTGATACCAATTGTTAATCCTATGACGATCCGGTTAATACTAAGAGGGGGGTGAATTATTATTAACACCAATTGAAACTTTAACTCAAAAACAAAATTATCTTAGATCTAAAACCATTTAACAAATATCTCAACTTCTTTAATCAAATCTAATAACCTCTTTATCAGATTTTCTTAACACATTAATCAAATCATTTACCACAACTATCAATACTTTCACCACCAAAGCAATCATATAAACTTGATCATTTACCAACTCATAATTAACTTTATCAATAAGATCAAAAAATTTCTCAAAGAACTCCTTATTAGTACCGGTAACCTCTGATAAACTTCTGGTAGAATATCATAACCGGTGTCTCATAAATAATGCATGAATTGAAACATAAACAAGAACATCACATGAGAAACATTCCACACATGAAAACCATAAGTTTTTGACATGGAAACCTGAATAGGGAAAAACCATGATGGGAGTTGGCACCCACAAATATTTGCACTCTTTTGAACTATTCCATGTTAGGAGCTTAGCCTAGTTAGGAGCTTACAATATGCCTGATTAGGAGCAGACCCTGTTAGGAGTCACCCGATTAAGGGATTTTCCTTGTAGTCTGCTTAAGAGCTTGATGATCTATTAGGATCAACCTCGTGAGAGGATTTAACACTCTTTTGAGAGAAGCCCTATTAGGGGACTTAAATATTTAAGGCATGTTAGGACCTACCTAGTTAAGGGATTTAACCTGCTAGAACTGTTAGGGAAGAACAGTAAGAAAATGATCTGTTACTTGCACTTCTCTTCTTGCTTGATCAGATCCAGTTATACACAACACTTTGCAACTCTCAAGAAGATCTCACACTTCACTTGGATGGCTTAACACATTCTCTACGACCACTGAAACAATAAACATCAGTTGTGTCATCCTAAATAGCCATCTTAGCTAGGTCGGCCACTAAACCCTAATAACATCATGAATTTATAATTCAAATCATAAGATATCATCACAAATAGATATACAGATCATTACAACAAAATATAATACAATATCAAACCATTGGTTGACTGTAACCCGTCACGAAAAATCTAATCTCTACCAAAGTCAAACCCTCAAAACACTCTACTAAGCATTTTGCAGATTCCCAAGAAATCCTTCCTTGAATCGCACCAAAACAATAATTAAATCTTTCACACAGATTGTGTCATGTTACCAACTTCATGTAGACTTGTCATTGATCATCGTCATAACAGAATTCATTACCGGTTTGATGATTTCTTCACTGGTCTTAAACCCTACTAAAACCTTAGCAAAACTTCATCAAAAATTTGAAACACGCCTTCCAATAATCTTCACAAGTTCTAGTTACGATCATATACACCTTTTCATTATACAAGTTCATCATCCAAACCGCAAACACCAATCATTTCCAATCATTGGATCCTATCAAAACAACTTTGTTTTATTGGTTAAAGTCCTATTTCATAGACTTTAGTTCTTTGTCGGTAAACATTGTCTTCTGATAAACCAAATCACTAATATGACAAAAAAAACATCAGTAACATCAGTTGATATCAGTTTCAATCAATGACAACACAAATAACTAATCATTTCATCTATTCATAAAATCTCAATCTCTTCATCACAAATAGACTTCTATCTTTTACCAGTGCAATCAATCTTCAACTGTGTCACTTGTATATGTAGTAGTTATGCCAAATGACAACACTGGGGTGCTTCCCTTTGTAAGATGTAGGAGGCACAACTGCACCATATAAAGGAGGAATGGGAGGTGTAGGAAGGAGACTAGGTCCATCATGACAAGGAGGAATAGGTCTATCCTTAGGAGAAATAATATGCCTATCCTTAGATTTAGAAGGAAGAGATTTTTTATCCTTGGGAGGAAGAATGGACTCATCCTTAAGAGAAGAAATAGATTCTTCATTAAGAGAAAGACTATCTCTATCCTTAGGAGGAACAATAGACTTATCCATAACGAGACGTATGCGATCATTAGTTGGAGGAAGAGTAAGTGTTAGATTTCTAGGTTTACTCAAGGATAAATTATCTCATTTTTTCATCTTTGATATGATTTAAAGAGAGCATAACTTATAGGTTGAAGAGGTTGGAATTATTTGGACCAAAATAATCAAGACAAACATCTCCATACCTCACTATAGGTTGATATATGCTATGATTAACAATTATTATTTTACCATCATAAGGAAATTTTAGACATTTATGAACAGTAGAGGTGATTTCTTTCATGGAAGAGATCCAAGGATGTCCCAACTTCACACAAAATTTAAATGATGTATGAATGATAGAAAAGAGAACATCTACTTTAATTTATTGCCAACATCAATAGGAAGTGTGATATAACCAATAGAAAAACAAGATAAGTCATCAAAAACTCTAACTATCACATCAATTTCATCATATGTCACTTGATACAATTGCAAAGTATAAAGAAATTCTTCAGTTATCAAATTAATAAAACAAGATGGATCAATAAGAATCCCTCGAGAAGGTATGTCTTTGATTTTTATAGTGATGTAAAGTGGGCCATTGGATGTTTCAATAGTCTCACTAGGATCAAATGTGATGCATAAGTCCTTAGGAGGTTCAAGTTTATCAATAAGGTTCACCACATGATTAGACTCAAGGCCAAGATCATCAAGAGAGAAGGCAACATGATCAGTTTCAATCACATTAGTGGAATGGGAAGGTAAAGGATCGGTGATAATTTAAAGGTTTTAATTAGGAGGAGCTATTGATTTGTTTCCTTTATCATTCACACCAGCCACAAATATAGTATTCTTATAAATCAAGTCTTGAATCTTACTTCTCAAGGAATAACACTTTTTAGTGTCATGACCAAGTTGACGATGGTATTAGCAAAAGGCATTGGAATCAAAGGAGGGTGACAAAGGCTTAGTTGTATCAATTAGTTTAATAGGAGGAAGTTTCAATACATTCATTTGTAACAATTGAGACATAATACTATGCAAGGATTCATTAAGAGGAGTGAATTTTTTTCTAAAGTATTTGGATAAAGGAGGCACACCTGTTGTGACTACTACTTGAGTTTTTTTGTTGTCATTGAATTTGATGAATCCCTTATTTGGTTTGAACTTCACAAAAGGTTGTTGAGAACTTTTACTTTTATCAGTCGGAGCCATTGAAGAGGATTGTTCCAATCGACTCACGGTAAGCTGATAATTGTGAAGTATTGTGCACAACTACGTAAAGGAAGTAAACTCGGAAAAGAGAAGTTTATCTCTAATATCTTTTTGAAAATTAGCAATAATTTTTTTTTGAACATCTTGTTCAAGCACAGGAAAAGAAATTTGAGAATACAAATGTTTATATCTACCAATAAAATTAGTCACTTTTTCTTTAACACATTGCTCACAATGCATCAAATCAATCAAAGAAATATTAGGACCAGTATTATTATGAAATTTTTGAATGGAATCATTAGACAATTGTTAAAAAAAATTAATAAAATAAAGAGGCAAAGAACAATACCATTGCAAAGCTTATCCCTTAGTGTTCTAGTAAACAATTTAGCCAAAAGTCTTTGTTCCTGAGAAAAGCCACTACACAAAGTTTGAAATGTTTTAACATGAGTCAAGGGACCACCTTTTACATTATAAAGCTTCAATTGAGATACATCTACATGTTTAGGAGGGACGACATGAACAATGTCATTAGATAATGGGCTCGCTACATCAAATGTGGGCACATTACACTTAGATTGATTCATGTAAGCTATTTGTTGTTGCAAAGAAGACATTGTTTGGTATAGACTATTGATGATAGCTTCTGTAGATGAATTGAAATTGGACATGTTGGATTGAGAAGGAGGGGTAACATTGTTGTATGAAGTAAGGGGTCAAAAATAAGGAGGGATATTTTTGTATGAAGGTGGGGGTTGAGAATAAGGAGGTTGAACACTATGATATGTATGTATTGGAGATTATTGGATAACAAATGGAAGACTCATAGTAGGATGAATGAAGGAATTATGATTAGAGGATTTGGCCCCTTGACTAACACTTGTAGGTATGACATTTTGTGTATAGGTAGCCATGATGTTGGATGTGAAAGTGGGAAAACTATCCATAAGGACAATCATAGGAATGGATTGGTTGTCTTGAGTAAGAGTTTGTGTATAACCAAGGACTTCAGCACAACTCTTCATAGACATAATATTAGTGTCAACAATATGAGAAATACCACGCAAGATATCAACACCAAGTTGATCACTTTGAACCATTCCTTTTGATCCATCAAACAATGGTAGAGCCTCACTTTCCAAGTATTGTTGACTCATCCATTGTTGAAGATTTTAAAATTGATTGTCAATATTTTCCAATTGGTCAATGGATACCCTATTTAGTGATTCATCCCCATCATGAGAATTATGTAAAGAATTAGGATAAATAGGATAATTTGTACGATTGGAAGAATGGTGTAGGGTACCCTAGCAATTTTGCTCCAATGTTGTCAATAGGTGTTATAGCTTGAGTTTTGTTATTTAAATGATGTAATAAGGTCAATTAGGACCATCTTTGATGTATTTGTGTTATGTAGGGTCCAAGTGTTGATTTTTGTCAACTTTGTCAAAATGTTGCAAAAGTTGCAATGTTGCATTTTGTGCAATTCTAGTTGTTTGGAAGACCAACAGTCAATAGTTCAAAAGTTGGTTATGAACTATTGGTTTCCAACTATAGGTGTTTTTTATGATTATATATTTGCCTCTCAGACTTGAGGCAAAGGCAGTTGATGCAAATTTTGAAGAAAAGCAATACAATTTACATTATTTTCCTATGTTTTGACTAGTTTTTCTCTGTTACAACGATTAGTCTGTATTGGTATGAAAAGTAATGAATCAAGAATTGGTTGATTTGGAAGAAGAGGGAATCCCCTTCAATTTGGCACTATTTTTTTTAAATTTCATCAATTTTTGAGTATTTTATAGAAAATTATTTGAAAACGGCCTTGAAACACTTATTTTGAGGGTTTGGAGTGAGAAAATGTCATTATCTACCTATTCCATCGTTGGAATTTTTCCAAAATTGATGGAATGGATTGGTTAGGGGTGCTCCACATGTTTTTTGAAGGATTTGTGTAGGAGATGAAGTTTGAGGCATTTTTTAGCAAGTCTTAGCCTAACCTCTTCATGTGTTGGTCTTAGGAGTGTAGGTAGAAGTGAAATTTTGTTGGATAGCAATTGGATAGTGGAAATGGAGGCTAAAAAACACTTATTGAAACCTTATGTGATGTTTTTGAGCTTGATAATGGTGGTTAAAAGTTTGGAACTTTTATTTCTAACACTTTCTTCGGAAAAGTGGCCTAATTAGGCCTAAAGCCACATTACTAGTCTAAAACAAAGGTATCTGTTCCAAAACAACCCCTAGATAAAATTGGATATGTTGTAGACTGGCCAAAAAGGTATCCATAAATGCCTTTTTTGTCTTTAAATTGTCCATACAGAGAGTTAGATTGGAAAAACCTTCTAACTAGGGCTACAAGGAGTCTAGCCTAGTCGTGAAGCAACTCCCCTCAAATCAAGTCAAGGGGCCTAAACCAAGGTATGATGAGTATTTTTATGATTCCCTTAATCACTTTAAAAGCCTACCTTTGAAAGGTTTTGTAAAATGTAAAATTGGATCCTAGTGGTTCTCCACCTAGGAGAGAGAAAGGAAACCACTAGGATGACTTTCACTTGGGAGATACTTTACATTCAAAAGAGGAGCTTGGATACACTAGACCCAAATAAAAGGGAAATAAGGATGTGAATTCCAAGTGGATTGCAAGGGTTGGAATGTGATTTTCCCTCTTTTGTAAATAGATATGCTAACTTGTTGACTATGCAAAAAAGCGAGACAAAATAGATGAAACAATGAGCTACCGTTTCAGGATTGCGTTGTAACATTGGATATGACATATTTAGATTGATAAAGATTTGCCCTACAAATTTGGAGAAATTTTGACGAGACCAGGTTGAAAGTGTACTTCGTCCTCCAAATAATTCATGTGTCGAAAAGGGTTTTTTCATCTCTGCAAATGAAGCCCAAACTTGCAATTATAGTTGTGCATCTACAACCTACACATAGAAAAGAATGGAAGAAGGGTTGTAGATAGGGGTTTGCCTCAGTCAAACCCTAGTTGAGGAATCAACCATTAAAGAAAGTAATTGCAAATGCTTAAATGTAAATGATGGAAATGTATACCTTGTAGATCTGCAATTTGTTGATGATGGTTGCTTTGCTTCTTGAATGTAATCACAAATGTTGTATGGAATGACATGTAACATGACAAAACCCTAACACACACAAGCATTCTTTCAAATTAATGTTGTAGTGTTGCTCCAATGGATGAATGAAGAAGACACATAAAGAAGAGAACTTGATGGATGCTTGAAGACTTGAATGCTTGATGACAATAATGAAGACCTTTCACTTGAATTTCGCTTATTCCCCCTTATTCTTGTATATTTAAATGAGAGGACTAAATCCCTTTGTATACTATCCTAGGAGAATTAATTTTAATCTCACCAAAGGCATACATAGAGATATTTGAATTCCAAAAAGAAAATTGGGTTTAAGGGTCAGATGGACCTATCGCAGGTCCACCTAAAGAGGGGGGATAGGGGTGTCACAACCCTGTCCTACCCTATTTTGGGGCCTGGACAGAGTCCTAAGGTGGTATCAGGGCTGAAATTGGAGGAGACTCAGAATGAAGATGCAAAGAGGGGTCTCAATCGAGTAGAGAGATGTAGTCATATAGGTGAGGGCCTAAGATGTGGTCAAAATTGCAAGGATTGCAATTTTATGATGCTATATTTAGCCCCCACTTTAGCGGGAGTATGGATTATGCCAATACTCCCAATAAAGTAGAAGAAAGAGAGAGATGAATATGAAAGATCTGAAGCAATACCACAAGGAGCATAAGACATCACTAATATTGAGGGAAAAAAAGCCCCAAATCTTAGGATCTTAACTCACTCAAATATATGCAAGAGCACATAAAATAAAAAGAAAAAGACAAACAAAATAAAACAAAGCATAAAAGGTACATGACAAAGACAAAACACAAGACCACAAATCAACTAGCTAAAGACACCTTGATACTCAAATGTGTCAAATAACTAATTGAAACACAAAGACAAATGTCATCACATAAACACAAATAATCACATAAAAGAGAAAAGTTGACATCATCCATGAACCATCAATAGTAAAACTATGAGTTCATGAGAGGAAGAAGAGAGAGAACGTGAATACACACTTTGGTGATCCATGAGAAGAAATATGAGCAAAAGGAGCCATGGACATCTCGCCCCTAGAATTAGGTGGTCCATGGAGAAAAAGGGACATGGAAAACTAGCCCCCAGATTTTGTCTAGGTGATCCATGTAAGGGAGGAGGGTGAGAACGTTGTTAGTTCTACTCAACCTCATGTGCATGTATGCAAGTGAGATTCAAAGCACCTCATAGGAGTCTATGCTTGATTATGCTATAACTTGTATAAGATGTATAGTACAAATTTCAATAAAGTGGTGACATCTTTCTCTAAGAGGTTTCCCTTTGGTTTCGAGAATATCCCACTGTATAAAAGAAAAGTGGTGACATCTCGCTCTAAGAGGCTACCCTCCGGTTTTGAGAATGACCCATTGTACAAGAGAAAAGTGGTGACATATCACTCTAAGAGGATGTCCTCTAGTTCCAAGAATGACCCATTGTACAAAAGAAAAGTGGTGACATCTCTCTCTAAAAGGTTGCCCTCTGGTTCTGAGAAGACCCACTGTACAAGAGAAAAGTGGCAACATCTCATTCTGAGAATGACCCATTGTATAAGAGACACAATGCACGAGAGAAATATAGTACAAAAGGAGCATTGTGGGTGACCCCCCTTAAGATGTCAACATAGTTTAATATTGATATCTTAAGGAAAGTATAATAAGGATACCTTCCTTTGACACCAAGAAGATATCCATCATGCAACAATGATATGCCATGTCGGCTTAAGACCAAAACATTAATAGGTGCCAGACCTATTCTGATTCCACTACGCCAAAGAAATGTCTTCAAGTATTTGAAGCATGATCAAAGAACATCTTCAACATCTTGAAATCCATCTAGAAGCCGCACCAACACCACTTATGCATATTATCAAGATTCCTCAGTGAAAGCTCTATCGGTTAGGCCTTGAACCAATGCTGGTAAGGGTTTACAAGAGTGTATGATATCATCTGATTACCAAGTCAATACCAATTGACCAAAACATGCTCTAGAAGCATGTAACACATAAAATCAAATATACTCTGTAGATCCAAACATGTCGAAAGTGTCCAACAGATAATCTCTTCTGTTGATAACACTAGATCTTCTACCGATAACCAAAACTTGTTTATCGATAACTAACCATAACAGCTAGTATTGACATCAATGAAAAAAATCCAATGCAACACATAATCAATTCATCTATAATGCCAACAATCTGCCCCTTTAGCATTTATGGCAACACTAGAAGTGAAAAATATATAAGTACCAAGAAATGCCAAACAAGTCTCCCCTTGTGGAAGACAACCAACAATCTCCTGAATAACTATCCCCTTGTTAATGATATCTTTGTAAGGTTTTGAATACATTACCATTATTATCTCTCTCCATTTATTTTTCACATTACTATCTCTCCCCCTTTGACATCAATGCCAGAAATCTGACAAAAATATCAAAACAAGAATATAAACCTTTGTATCTCAAAGCTGACTACTCCCCCTGAGTAGTAGCACCACTCATCACTAATAGAATGAATAATATCTCTGATAATGCATGTTGGACTGATGACAAACTGCATCAATCAAGTCTCTGTCAAAGGGGCAAAAACCCCTAACCTATCTCTTAAATACTCAAATGATTCCTTAGACAACGATTTAGTGAATATGTCTGCAATATGTTTTTTATTGTTCACATAAACCAATTTGACTTCCTTTGCTTCTACCCTGTCCTTCAGAAAGCTATACTTTATTGATATATGCTTAGTCTTAGAGTGAAATACCAGATTCTTAGACATGTCAATAGTTGCAGAGTTATCACAGTAGATAACTACCGGTTCACTACAATTTACCTTGATATCCTTCAACATTTTCTTTATCCACAAGACTTGAGTGCAATTAGTTGTTGCTCCAATATATTTAGCTTTTGCAGTAGATAAAGAAATGCATGATTTTTTTTTGTTGATCCATGAAACCAGTTTCTTTACAAGAAAGAAATCACCACCAAAAGTGCTCTTCCTGTCATTAGTATCTCCTGTCCAATTTGAGTCAGTATATGCACATAAAGTGAAATCATCATTTTTAGAGTACCAAAAACCATATTTTGTTGTTCCTTGCAAATACCGGAATATCCTTTTTACTACACATTCATGATTTTACTTAGGATTACTTTAATATCTTGAAATAATACTTAATGTATTCATAATATCTGGTCTAGTCTGAGTTAGATATAATAACCCACCAAACATACATTTATACCTTGTCGGATTTACCTGTGTAGAAGTATCCTTGATAGATAATTTCTCACTTGTCACCATAGGAGTACTTACTGGTTTGGAATTATCCATACCAAACTTCTTCAACAATTCCCTCAGATACTTAGTTTGATAGATAAAAATGCCTTTGTCAGTTTGAGTAATCTGCAAACCTAAGAAAAATCTCATCTCACCAAGCATGGAAATTTCAAATTCATTCTTCATATTGTTAGCAAATTCCATGCACAATTTATCTTCTCCAAAAATGATGTCATCAACAAATACTTCAATAATCAGAATAATATCATCAATGATCTTATAATATAAATTACTATCAGCACTATCTTTAATAAAACTAAGCTTCAAAACATATTTATCCAACCTTACATACCAAGCTCTAGGAGCTTGTTTCAATCCATATAAAGATTTCTTCAATCTGCAAACCATATCTTTATCAGCTATCAGTGAAAAACCATCAAGTTTTTCAATGTATACTTCTTCCTCAAGTTCACCATTCAAAAAATGCACATTTAACATCCATTTGATAAACCTTATAGTTCTCATAAGTTGCATTGGCAAGAAATAGTCTAACAACTTCAATTATAGCTACAAGTGCAAAAGTCTCACCATAATCAATTCCTTCCGTTTGAGAATATCCTTTAAAAACCAATCTAGCCTTGTTTCTTACAACTTGACCATCATCATTCAATTTATTCATAGAAACCCATTTAGTTCCAATAACATTCTTATTTTTAAGTCAGGGAACTAAAGTCCAAGTTTCAATCTTCTCTATCTGATCTAATTCATCTTCCATAGTCTTTAACCAATATTTATCCTTACAAGCTTCAATAAAAATTGCCAGTTCAACTTGATAAATAATACATACCTCTTCATTTTCCAGTATTATTCTTGTCATAACTCCCTTGTTCCTATCTCCAATAATTTGATCTTCATAATGCTTTAATCTTACATGCCTTGGTGTCTTCTCAACTTCAGGTTCACTGCTTTGATCATCAGTCACAGTTGAATTTTCTGATTGGTGTCGGTGTAACTATCTCAGATTCTTGTACCAGTTGAGGCATTGTCGGTTCAATTATGATCATTTCCACTATCGATTCCTTGTCATGCGATATTGATTGATTTATGTACTGCTCATCCACTTTCACATTATCACTCTCCACAATTTTCTGCAATCTTTCATTACAACATCTATATGCTTTGCTTTGAGTTTAATAACCAAGAAATGTCCCTTCATCACATCTAGGATCAAACTTTCCGATAGAATCATCTCTTTTGATATAGCATTTACTTCCAAAAATTCTAAAATATTTAACAATAGGTGCATGTCCAAACCATAATTCATAAGGTCTCTTACCGGTTTCAACTTTGATGTGAACTTTGTTGAATGTGTAGATTGTTGTACTTGTTGCTTCTCTTCAATAGATATGAGGAAATTTGTCTTCCATCATCATAGATCCTTCTGCATCCAAAATGGTTATGTTCTTTCTTTCCACTACTCCATTTTGCTGAGGAGTCTGGGGTGCAGATAACTGTCTCCTTATCCCATTTGTTTCACAAAAAATATTAAACTCATGAGATGTCAATTCACTGCCTTGATCTGATCTCAGACATTTGATTTTTAATCTAGTTTCTATTTCAACCTTTTCTTTAAAGATCTTGAATTTCTCAAAGGCTTCAAACTTCTCCCTAAGAAAAGTCACCCACATCATCCTAGAATAGTCATTAATAATCAACATGAAATACCTATCACCTTGAAAACTTCCAGTCCTTGCTGGACCACATAATTCAGTGTGAATCAAATAGAGTAAATCATTAGATTTATCATGTGTGCTCTTAAAATAACTTATAACTTTCTTTCCCAATTGACATTCCTTACATATAGAATTATGAGGCTTCATAATCTTAGGTATATCTCTAACTTTATTGACCTGATCTTAACAATACAATCAAAATTAACATGACACAACCTCTTACACCATAACCAACTCTTATCAATTTAAGCAATCAAACATGTCTTATTACTAGTGTTCAAGTGAAAGATATTACCTCCAGTCTGAATACTAGTTGCAATCTTCAAACTAGGCTTGTTAATAATTTTGCTTTTTATATCTTTAAATTGAAGCTGGAAACCCTTGTCAACCAATTTACCAACACTCAAAATATTATGCTTTAAACCTTCTACATAGTAGACATTATCAGTGTTATACTTACCATCCAAAGAAATAATACATCTACCTTTGATCATACATGTTTTGTCATCTCCAAATCTGACTTGGCTGTCATTGTATTCTTGTAGTGACAGAAATTTTCTTTTATCTCCAATCATATGGTGTGAGCATCCATTATCAATTACCCATTCATCCTTATCTTCAACTTTTGTTGCCAGGGCCTTTTCTTCATTTATGATAGTAGGTGCCGGTTCATCTTCCTTTAAAGCATAGAACACCCATTCCTTTCCATTGCTAGATCCACTAGCAGAGTGTTTTATCAGTTCATCTCCAGAGTCATCACTTACTCCTTCCTCATCTGCTATGTAGCATTGTTTATATTTCTTGAATCTATATCTGTTATGGTTAGGCTTAAATGTTTTCTTAACTCTTTCCTCAAATATTTCATTCCTTTCAGGAAATCTAGAAGAAAAATGACCAATCTTATTACATGCAAAACATTTAAAAGGTGTTTTTCCTTCATACTTACTTCCTATTGGACCTTTAGGTACTCTTCTAGCAAATAAGGCTTCAAGTTGCTCAAATTCTTCATCTTCTTTCCTCATGTCTTCCAATTATTTTGCATATAGGAATTTCCAATCACTTTTGTCAGTAGATGATGATGATGATGATGCATGAAAAGCAGGTTCAGACTTTACAACTCTAGAAGATCCAAATTCTTCAGGTTCAAAAGCGGATAATTTCTCAATCAAAATGTCTCTATTAACTGAAGAGTTTTCCATTGTTCTCAACTCATTAATTGTAGTTTCCTTCATCTTGTAAGCTGGTGGAAGGGCTCTCAAGACTTTGGAAACTATTTCATCTTCACTTAGAGATCCTCCACAACATTGAATTCCCATAACAATCTCATTTACTCTTTCCATAAACACAACAATTCTTTCATTATCTTCCATCTTCAAGTTTTCATATCTTACCTAGTAACCATCAAGTTTAGAAATTTTCACAGTAGGGACACCTTCATTTAGAGTTTTCAATTTGTCCCACATAACCTTTGCTGATGATTTATCAATCAATCCCATGATCTGTTGATTAGTAAGTGCACACAAGAGGGCTTCTCTTGCTCTGCAATCATTATCAATACTCTTATCCAAGTCTGCAGGACCAGGATTGCCAGATGTCGGATCATAAGGTGTATATTCTTTCTCAGTGATCTCCCAAATATCCTTTCCAAGACATCTAAGATGAGTCTCCATCCTGATCTTCCATATTTCATAGTTTGTTCCATCAATCTTAGGAATTTCTCTTCTGCAAATAGTTGTCGGTGGATTAGAAGTGTTAGTTTCCATAGGATCTACCTCAAGCGGTTAAGCTTCTACAAAATAGGACCAAATATTTGATACCAATTGTTAGGATAACCGGTGAACAATTGAGAGGGGGGGAATCAGTTGTTAACAGATTATAACATTTAATCCACTGGTTAAAGGCACTGAATAACCTTTAACCAGATTAAGTATCGATAAAGCAGAAACAGATATGGTAAACAATGCAACTTAACAATTAAATAGGTAATCAATGCAAAGAAACCATACCACGTAGCACCATGATTTGTATGTGGAAAACCCAGAAAAGGAAAAACCACGATGGCAATCCTACCCAGACTTAGATGATACTTTTGCAAAAAGTATGTGATTACAATGAGGTGCCTGCACATGCAGGAAGGCGAACAGCCTAGATCATACTACTCATTACAAAATAGTCTCACTGACTACAGAGGTTAAAACCACCTCAAAATGATTGGACAACAATCCAAGAGAATGAACTACTAAAGATAGCATCTACCATGTCTGATTATAGTCCCGGTTAAGCTCAATCTCGGAGGACTAAATCCTCTTCTGAATCCAATTCGATCACCAATAATTGACCAACTCCTCTGCCTAAATGATATTACAATATTCGCACATTACAATCCTTGACCATAACCTTTTTACACAACCATGATACTCTACAAAGAGTTTCTGCCTCTTATTTATACAAACCTTAAGGCCTAGACCAATTAGGTCGGCCGCCTAAAAGATATTACAATAAGATCAATACATAAATCCATTTTACAATGATATGCCATGTCTACTTAAGACCAAAACAATAATAATCAATTCATAGAACATCCCGGTAACATGTAGAGTACATGTTAGCATGATACCGGTCCATAACCTAGATAGGTACCGGACCTATTCTGAATCCACCACGCCAAAGAAATGTCTTCAAGCATTTGAAGAATGATCAGAGAACATCTTCAGCATCCTGAAATCCATCTAGAAGTCGCACCAACACCACTTATGCATACTATCAAGATTCCTCAGTGAAAGCTCTATTGATTAAGCCTTGAACCAATGTCGGTAAGGGTTTACAAGAGTGTATGATAGAATCTGATTACCAAGTCAATACCAACTGACCAAAACATGCTCCAAAAGTATGTAACACATAAAATCAAATATACTCCATAGATCCAAACATGTCAGAAGTGTCCAATAGATAGTCTCTTCTGTCGGTAACCAAAACCTATCTGTTGGTAACTAACCATAATATATAGTGTTGATGTCAATGACAAAACATCAATGCAACAAATAATCAATTCATCCATAATTCCAATAAATCATTTCCCCCAAGTGTAGGAACAATGAGAAGAGCTTACACAATCTTCTAGACAGAGATTAAACATAAGCAAATGCACAATGAACTTACATGAACGCATGCAATAAAAGACATTAGTAGATGTAAAATACACGTCTCTAGAAGTGGTAATCTTCTAAGAGAAGAGAGAAAGAGCATCACATACTCTCCAAGAGGGATTATTCATAAGAACATACAATTGTAAGAAATGTTAATGACATATGAAAAATGCATCCTCTAAAGGAAATAATGACAAATGAGATAGAATGAAAGATAAAGGAGTAGAATCCTTGCCCCCCAAGTGAGAAGAACAAGGAGAAGCATTACACATCTTCTAATGGTGGTTATTTTCAAGTTATATGCCTTCCTAATGGAACAAATCCTCTCAAGGAAGGGACATGTACTTCACGAGAGATCATTCCATGCTAGGGGCGTATCATACTTGTGAATAATTGAAACCATAGAAGAGGTAAGTTTTCCAAGAGAATGAAGGAAAGAGAAGAACTGGATTACTTATTAAAGATGCTCCTCTCCAAGAAAAAAGGAAAACCAAAGAACAATTATATTCTCACACAATAATAACTCTATGCAAGAAAGGATATCTAATAATGAATAATGCACAAAGATAGAGATAAATCAATGTAAAGAAGAAGGAAAGTGAACTTCATGTTGCTACCCCAAGGTGTTCAAAATTGAAACAATACCACCACAAATGATAAAGAGCCCCCAGTTAAGTTGGCTAGTTATGTCATATGGTGAAGAGCAACATGAAGAAAAAATAAGTGCCAAGGCACTATCCTTTTATCAAGGAAGACAACTTGATCTATTGTAAGATAGATTTGTGCACGATCATATTGCTTTTGAGAAAGTTTCTTAAATGCATGACATTTTCCAAGAGAATGTGAATATGAATCATGAAAAATGCAATATTCCTCACCTTTCACTTGCTTGTTTTGGTTTTTAGGAGGAAAGGAAATGTTCTTATCATATTTCAATCTTCAATAGATTCTTGTAGCTAGTCTTTCAGGATGATAAATATGTTTTAATTCATTTTCTTGGGATGGAGGAGAAGAATTATTAGAAGAAGAAGGATTTTTATCCATGATTCTAATTTTGCCACTGTCTATGCCATCTTGAATAGATTTTTTAAAATCAGGGCAATCATCAACATTGTGATCATGGGTTTGATGAAATGAGAAAAAAGGACGTTTTGAAGAAGAAGGATTCTTGTGGGCTCTTTTGATTTGTTGTCTTTTGAGATATTTTTAAAGTTTTGGAGCCTAAGGAGTTCATCTATAGAGAGAGGAGTCTCATTTCCTAGGCCTATTGTAGTATCTTGCATGGGAGGGTTTATAGGGACACGAATTCCTTGCTCAAATTTCCCAAGTCCTTGTCCTCTAAGACCTTGTTTTGTTATTATATGAAAGTCGTGTTTGTAAGAATGTTGCAAATGACTAGGTGGGGGAATAGGATCATGAATTACTTTGAAATCTGATGTGTAAGGGGGAATAAAAGGATTTGCAGATGAAGAAGGAATATCATGTGAAAGCATAATCTGATTTCCTTTATCAGGCTTATCCTTTTTAGGAGAATGGGGATGAATATCTTCATCATCTAAAGTCTCATTTTTACTTATTTCTATGTGAGGGGAAAGATCATGAATAAAATGCATAACATCATCCTCTCTACATATATTTTTATGTTGAAGATAGGTCCTAGGAGAATAAGGAGGGTCCAAAGATGTAAGAATGTTAATATTCTTATTTTTCCGCCCTTGCTCAAGGGTATGTGTGATAGAAGAATATGGACCCATATTGCTTTCCAATGCTTTCTCTTTTTAAAAAACATCATTGGTTGAAGTATTATCAATCATCTCATTCACACAAGATACCCTAGGAGAGGTACAAGGATTATGATCTCTACGATTGGGATCTATAAAAGCCTTAAGCAGATTAACATATGCAATACATTTTATTAATAACATCACCATAATGCAACAAAAATGATACATAAAATATTTGAGATCAATTTGAAAAGGAAATGACTTTGAAATCCTAGCAACACAATATGACCAAGTGCTATGAATGAAAAGAAGCAACATGAAATGAAAGAAGTCATTATCAAACACATGATTATAATAAATATATGTTAACAACAATGTAATCATATGTGAAATGGAAAATAAATTTAATGCATTGATTGCCATTGAAAGTCTCTTAATTAAAGTCTTAATTTACTTGAAAAGATAAAAAATTAGGACCTTTTTATGAAAATTAATTTAAAAGCTAAGAGTGTTGAAATTTGAATTTGTATTCAACCTTAAGGGGTGTAAAAGTTGATAAAGTACACCAATTTCTTGGATTAAGCAAAAAAATACAGTCAATTCTGACTCCCAAAATTTCAGGAAAAAAGTTAGGGACCGAGTGCAAAGTATACTTGGTCCAACCAACTTTTTCTAAAATTTTCAAGGATTATTGAAATTATGATTTTATTGCAAAATCAAAAAAAAAACTATTGATTTGGAAATGTCTAGATCGGTTAAATTAGCAGTCAAAGGTCAAAATAGGAGATTCTTAAAAATTAGGGTTTTTCTTTCTAACCACTTAATTTTCAAAATGAAAAGACAGATTTGAATTGCAATTTTGAAATAGAAATCAGATCTGAAACAAATAACTAAAATGCTACACTTCACAAGCTCAATTTTTTCAAAATGAAAAATTAGGGTTTCTATGTAATTAACCTCTAAAATTTGCAAAAAGATCAAACTTGGAAATGAAATTTTGAAATTTAAATTATAATTATTCAGATCTATTAATAAGAAATTATAATTAAGGTGTAAAGACATCAGGTTCACCAAAATGTAAAGTGGAAAATTAAATCCTAGTGGTTCCCCACCTAGGAGAGAGAAAGGAAACCACTGGGATGATTTTCACTTGGGAGATAATTTACATTCAAAAGAGGAGCTTGAATCCAATAGATCCAAATCCAAGGGAAATAAGGATGTAAATGCCAAGTGGATTGCAAGGGTTGGAATGTGATTTGCCCTCTTTTGTAAATAGATATGTTGACTTGTTGACTATGCAAAAAAGGGAGACAAAATGGATGAAATAAGTAGCTACTAATTCAGGATCGTGTTGTAACTTTGAATCTGAGATATTTAGACTGATACGGATCTACCCTGTAAATTTGGAGAAAATTTATCAAGACCGGGTTGAAAGTGTACTTGGTCCTCCAAAAAATCTATGTCCTGAAAAGGGTTTTTCCATCTCTACAAATGAATCCCAAACATATAATTACATATGCATATCTACAACCTACACAAATAAAAGAAGGGAAGAAGGGTTGTGGATAGGGGTTTGCCTCCGTTGAACCCCGGTTGAGGGATCAACCTTGAAAGAAACTAATTACAAATGCTTAAATGTAAATGATAGAAATGTATACCTTGTAGATCTGCAATTTGTTGATGATGGTTGCTTTGCTTCTTGAATGTAATCACAAATATTGTATGGAATGGCATGTCACATGACAAAACCCTAACACACACACATGCTTGCAAATGAATGTTGTAATGTTGCTCCAATGG
Organism: Cryptomeria japonica; assembly: GCF_030272615.1. Taxonomy (NCBI): domain Eukaryota; kingdom Viridiplantae; phylum Streptophyta; class Pinopsida; order Cupressales; family Cupressaceae; genus Cryptomeria; species Cryptomeria japonica. The sequence continues at coordinate 89,527,304 of NC_081407.1, read as the reverse complement.
ATGAATGAAGAAGGCACATAAAGAAGAGAACTTGATGGATGCTTAAAGACTTGAATGCTTGATGATGATGATAATGAAGACCTTTCGCTTGAATTTCACTTAGTCCCCCTTATTCTTGTATATCAAAATGAGAGGAATGAATCCCTTTTTATACTAGCCTAGGAGAATTGATTTCCATCTCACCGAAGGCTGACATAGAGAGATTTGTATCCCAAAGAGAAAATTGGGTTTAAGGGTCAGATAGACCTATCTTAGGGGCACCACGCCCCTGTCCTGCCCTATTTTAGGGTGTGGACAGGGTTCTGAGGTGATATCAAGGTTGAAACTAGAGGAGACTCAGAATGAAGGTGCATAGAGGGGTCTCAATCAAGTAGAGAGATGTAATCGCATATGTGAGGGCCTAAGATGTGGTCGAAATTGCAAGGGTCATAATTTTATGATGCTACGGGTTGAAACATTTTGAGGTCTATCCTAAGGTTGTGTTAAAAATTGTCATTGAGTTGGGGTGTAGTGAATGGATAGGTGAGCTGGGAGAAATATTCCCACTTTGAACTTTTGTGAGTTCTCCTAGGTGGTTAAATTGTATTGGTTTTGAATTGATTTCCTACTCTGTATCAAAGAACCACCAACATCCTCATGAAATAAATTATCCAAATTAGGCTCCATGTCCTCAATAATTAAACATTTGGAAGCCTTACTTCTACTTCTTCTCATGGCGATATTATAGGTTAGACTAATAGTAGTAAAACTCATGCACTAAGGGAGGGAAAATTGAAATTTAAAATTTAAATTACTTCAAATCTTTGGATAAAAGCAAGACTTGTAAATGGAGCTCTCAGATATATTTGAAATATTGTCTACAAACCAAGCAGTTCCCCACCTAAACCACCAACATATGTGATGCAACAGTTTGACAATTATTTAGGAATACCATTTCAAGATAACCGTCCAAATACAATTTTGATAACAACAATGCAAAGGGGAAGAACATATCAATTACCATTAAGATTGACATGGGCATTGACAATACATAAATCTCAAGGATTGACTCTTTCAAAAGCCACAATTGATATAGGACTCAAAGAAAGAACAAGATTGACATTTGTTGTTCTCGTGTAAAGTCTCTAGAAGGTTTGAGAATAATGTCGACATTCACATTGACCGTTATCAAAAAATGGAAAAGGGTAAACAATTTGCCAAGCGCAAAGTTGAAGAAAACAAATTGAAAATTCTAGAACATAATTGATGTAATATATTTTTGTCCAAATTTCTTCCATGACTTTTAAGGTTTGTAATATAAATATAATAGCTAATAGCACTTTCTCAAAATATAATATATTTTTAAAAAATCATTCATCACATTGTGTATAAACAAAATGACAATTCAAAAATTTAAAAAATTAATGTAATATATTTTTCTTCGAATTTCCTTCCATGACTTTTATGTTTTGTAATATCAAAAAAATTAAAACTAATAAATGTCTTATTTTTATCACAATAATAATTTCTAACATTTTGTATACAATCATATGCTTTCACAATGTCTATAAAAGAAACTTACATCATTTTGAAAAAAACATTCATGCAAACTATTTCTTATTTAATTGCATACATTTGCATCAAATGAAAATGTCTATAAATTTATCTTTTAAATTAAGTTTAAAATATTTATATTTTACTATTCAATATTCATTTAAAAGCTAAAAATAATTTCAAATATGTATCACTTTCTAAATATACTTCACGTAACCTTGCATCATTTATTTTTGTTATGATACAGAGAAATGTTACATATATGTTGCTCTTTTCTATTTCCATGCAAGTGAGCAAGATGTCACATAGTGCACGTGCATGGGTATCCAATTGGTTGACATATTACCACTACCATCTTCCAATCAATGTCATCCTTCGTATAGAAGAATTAAGTTTTCGCTTCTGGTGGAGAAAAAAATGGTCAATAGAATTGACAAAAATGGACTAGAGAATAGTCAAACAAAATTTGAAAATTATGCTTCATACTTTAACTTCCTCTATGGTTCCAAGGTCAAAATGAACTTAGATGTAAAATTTTATAATCTACAAATTAACATTATAGATTTATGTGATTGGTCAATTTCTCAATACCATGAGCTTTGATATCTTTACCTTGTTGGATGTATTTGGAAAGTCACTATTAGACCAACAATGATAATTTAAAAACACCACCTATCAGAACAACTTAATATGAAGTTCATGAAATTTATTAAGGGACAATCACAGATAAGTTACCACACATGACCACTTGAAGAATGGTTTCTTGCTACTCTTAAGTTTAATTATTCAGTCAGATTCACTGTGCATCAGGTCATGCCATCATTCAAGTTGTTACATGCATAGTATGAGATACCTACATTATATGTCATGAAGTCCAATGTCTCAATCAAAGTTTAGGCTCTTCTTGATGATATTGAAAATGAAGAGATATTACCAGTGTATAAATGGTTAACAAAGTGAAAATTTCCTACAAATTTTGACAAACTATTTAAACATTATATCTATGACTAAATTCAATGTTTACAATATAGTATAGATGATGTTTTGACAATTATTATTGTTGGTATTTGATGCTCCGGTGATGCTTCGATGAAGATTGGTGATGCTCGATACATGCAGATTCTTAGGAGTTTTCATTGATGGTAACTCAATCAGTTGTCTTGATCTGGTATGAAGATTTGGCTAACTGGTGATATGGAGTATGTCTTATGTAATCAGTCTACCCGGTAACACTCTATTTATAGTTCCTGAGGTTGATCTCACTTCAGGTGAAGTAGATTTTGTGTTCGGTGATCAAGATTGATTATTAAAGTATCTGGAGATAATAATCATGTTAATTAACCCTCTAGTATTGATTCTGGCATGTGATTGAAGATTTTGTATCTAGTAGAACTGCAAAGCAAGTTATTCTCAATATTTGTTGATATAGCGTGTCTCTGGATTCTCTCAGTTAATTCTGGTGATTGGAAATGTGTTCGAGGTGATTGGAAAGATCTATAGGAAGTGTGTGATCATTTGTTTTAGGTCCAGTGCAAATTTTTGATAAGGATTGAAGCTAATTTGTAGCTACACGTTTCATATTTTCCTATCTCATGAAGCCGACATGAAGGAAATTGATTTTAGTGTGTATGTGGGAAAAATGGGTTGTTAGAATTAAAAATGTGAAAAATACATAAAATACCAGTCCACACACACACACAGGACTTCTTGATGCAAGCTATGGAGTAACGATGCGTTATTCAGCTTCCCAAGGAGGGTCCCATGGTTCTCTATCTCACAATGTCCCTCAAACCAATGTTTTGCTCTCAGATTACTGAGCAAAATGGTTTAGGGATGGCAAATATGAGAACGAGAGAGATTTTTAACTGATTTTAGTATGAGATGTGTTATAAGCTAGATGAGATGCTAGAAATGCAACAAACTAAATGACAAGATGACGAGATTAGTATGAATACTATCCTAGCATACTATATTTAATCTATGATTGAACTAAAATGATAAATAAATTACTCTAGCATGCATGTTCATGATTAATTCTGATCTAAAAGAGGCTAAATGAGGAGCATATATAAAATGAGAGCTTGACACAATTTGAGCATAAGTGTGATGCTTCAAATTTGAAAGATGATTTATCAAAATGGAGGAATGAGAGCTCTATTTATAGCACAAACAGGGCAATGGATGGTCAGGATTGAAAGGTTTAATCAAGGGCCAGGTTTGAAAGTTGGGAATCCATGTGCACAATTTGCACCAATGAAATGGTGACAAATGTCCACACAGGATTGGGTTGAAAGAAGAGGTTGGAGGCATTAAAGGCCTGAGAAGACCTCATGGTTATCTAAAGGCTAAGGGTCAAGTCTAAGTTAGGTTTACCCAATGAATTAGGATCTAATCCAAGGATAAACCTTTGTGCAAATGATTAAGAGATAATCATGGTCAAAGCATTAATGACCTGATGAGACCCTTGGGTTGGATAGAGGTTGAGTCAAAACAAATGTTTTAACCATGTGGGAGGGTTTGAAATAACCATTAATGGTTATTGGAGACTTTGTGGATTAAGTGGTTGAAGGTTGGAAGCCTTTAATGGTTTTCAAAGACTTTAGGGTTTTTGGTGGTTGAAGGTTGAAAACCTTCAATGGTTATCCAAGACTTTGGGCCATTTGAGAAGTGACCTCCCTTTGCTTAGGGATGTGACAAAATTTAGAGTGGGTTTAGGTTAATTAGAATTGGTTAGAAGATTCTAGAAGGGATTAGGAAGGGGTTTGGGATTTTGCAAGTGGATGGGGGAATAATAGGATTTAATTGAATTATTTGATCTTCATTCAATTTGGTTGTATTTGGAGAAATTAAATAAATTAGATTTATTCAATTTAGGATAACTATTTAATTAAATTTGAATTTAATTAAAAGTGGATAGGGGGATTTAATTGAATAAAATGATTTATTCATTAAATGGGTATAGTGAATTTTATTTAAATAAATTGAGTAATTTATTTAATAAAATAGAAGAATGTGGATAATTTAATTAAATTGGATTTAATCAAATAGAAAAATGAACATAAAATATTCATTTAGGAATATGGTCATTTTTATGCGTCTACATAGTGTATGCGAATATATAAGACCAATTTGGTTAATGATTTTTGCTAATGAAGAAGATGTGGAAAACCTTTTTATAGAATTTAAGTGTAGTTTCACTTGAGCATTTTTTATCTCAGTTGATTCGATGAGTAGAACAGAGCGGACAAACAAATTAGTGATAGCGGATCATTTGCACTTAACCAGAACTGATTTCTGGCATATTCAAATGCTATTTACTAGTCTATTTATTATTGTAATCTTTTGTAAATAGTTGTAAGGCAGTGTGCCTTCCTTCAGGGTTGTAGCCCTATTTTGTATTAAGCAGTGGGCTCTAGGCAATGTGCCTAAATACACGTGCATTCCACTTTTGTAATATTGTTTTGCTATTGGCCATAGTAGAATAATATTGTGGGTTCATATCCCTCTGTAGTTTTCCCATTTGGGTTTCCATGTAAAAAACTTAGTGTTATGATTTTTTGGTTGGTTGTTTTGTGTTTCTATGTTTAAGTTTCATGCTTATTCTTCTGGTGGTTTAAAGTTAAACCAAAAAATCAAGAAACTAGTAGAACGTCGATTCACCCCCCCTCTTAGTGTTCCTTCATTCCAACAATTGGTATTAGAGCCTAGTTCCTCTGAGGAAGCCTAACCACTTGAGGAAGATCCAAGAGATTGAATCAGCGGATTTTGGTTTGTAGAGACAGCTTTGTGTGGCACTGGAGGATCTTGATGCAGCAACAAATGAGATCAGTTCCTTGAAGAGAAACCTGAATGCAGTTGAAGACTTCATTAATAACTTCAATGATTAAGTGAACACTTCAAGAGATAAGAGGAAGGAATTAACAGACAAGCTAAAAGAGAAAGAAGATCAAATCATGGAAAATCATAGCAAACCTGACAAATGTGATAAATTTGCAAGAGAGAATGTTGCCTTGGAGAATGAAATGCAATTTATTGTGATGAAGCTAACTAAGGAGATTGAAGACCGGAAGAAGAATGAAGAGAACTTGACTCAATCATTGGAGTAAAGAGAAGATGAATGCTTCAGGCTTACCTATGAGAATGATTAGTTGAAGCATGAGTTGACACAATCAAGGAATAATGGTCAAGAACTTGAAAGAAAGATTGTTTCCATAAGAGATGAACTTACTACTACAAATGAATACAAAGACATATTCAATGTTATCTCAGCAAGGCTTGATGAGATGCTAAAAAGTCAGAGACATGGAAAGGACATGCGAGGACTTGGATTTGAGAAAGGAGAAGGGTATGTGCAGGATCATGGTGTGCCAAAAAGTGGCGATATGAAAAAAATAGCCTTCTCCACTCGCCTAAAAACACAAAAAATGTGTGTTGACCTTTTGGTTGGCTTGGATGTTAGTACATCTTGCCATGGCAAAAACCCAAGCAAATTAAATATCCGATATTAATGGGATATTATATTAATAAATATATATTATATTATATATGACATAATATATAATATAATATATATTTTATTATATAGAATATTATATTATATATAATATATTAATATAATATATTATATTATATAGTATATAGTATATAATATATATTATATATTATATAATATACATTACATTATATATGATATATAATATTTAAAACACAAAAACCTTAAAAAAAATTGGATATCCGATTTCTATGGGTATTTTTATACCCACTGTGACAACCTATGGGTCATTTTTCACCCACGAGTTGCACTAAGGAGAGAAATCTGATATTGGATAATAGTGGATATTCGATTTTGGGCATAAAAAAATATGATTTTCTCATATTAGGTATGTTGGCAATATGAAGGAATTGAATATGTGTTGCATTGATGTTTTGTCATTGATGGCAACACCGGTCATTTTGGTCGTTACCGGTTTCCAGTTGGTTCTGGTAGAGTGGTTGGATTATGATATTGATCTGGTATATTCCGGTATGCTTTGGTTGGTTGAATTGGTTTGGATTGGTTATTCATGTGTCTCGATACGTATCAAATTCAGTTGGTATTGACTTGATGATCAGATGCTACCTTATGTTCTAGTAAGCCTGCTTTGTAGGTCCGGTAAGGGTTTCACCAGCAGAGCTTTATTGAAGATCTTTGATGTAATGCATTTTTAGAATAACCGGTGGACAACTGAGATGGGGGGTGAATCTGTTGTCAACAGACTATATTAATCAAACCACTTTATAACCTTAAACTGGAGCACATAAACATTAAATACCGGAATAGTAGAAATAGGTACCGGTAAGCAATAAAACTTAAGAATGAAGCAGAGAGTCAACACAATGAAACCGTACCACATAACACCATAATTTGTATGTAGCAAACCAAAAAAGGAAAAAACCACGGTGGGAAGCCTACCCACAATCAGATAATACTTTTGCAGAAAGTATGTGATACAATAAGGGGCCTACACATGCAGGAAGGCACACTGCCTAGAGCGTACTGCTCATTACAAAGGAGTCTCACTGACTACAAAGAGCTTATAACCACCTCAATATAATTGGACAACAATCCAAAAGAATGAACTGCCAATGATAGCATCTACCATGCCTGATTATAGTCTCGGTTAAGCTCAGTACCAGAGGCCTCTGACCTCTTACAAACCCAATTCGATCTCCAATGATCAACCAAATCCTCTTCCTGAATAATATTACATTATTCGCGCATTAAATTCCTTGACCACGACCTCTTACAATAACCATGATAATCAACAATGAGATCTTACATCTTATTTATACAAACCCTAAGGCCTAAACCAATTAGGTCGGCCACCTAAAAGATATTACAATAAGATCATTACATACATCCATATTACAATGATATGCCATGTCAACTTTAGATCAAAAAAATATTAACCAATCCATAAATCATCCAGTAACATATAGATAACACGTAACATGATACCAGTCCATAACCTAGATAGGTACCAAACCCAAATAGATTCACGACACCAAATAAATGTCTCCAATCAGTCGAGGCATGAAAAAAGATCACCTCTTGCATCCTGAATTCCATCTAGAAGCCACACCAACACCACTTATGCATCCTGTCAAAGATTCTCAGTAAAAGCATTATCGGTAAAACCTTAAACCCTTATACCATTACCTATATAGGCTTACTAGAGTGTATGATAGCATCTAATCATCAAGTCAATACCAACTAACCAAAACATATTCCAGAAACATGTCGAGTTACCCTCTTTACGAGTCTCTTTGCAAAACCTTATTCACTTGTCTATGGCGCTGAAGCTATCTATGGCACTGAAGCTATCTTGCCTATTGAGGTCAAGTTACCCTCTTTATGAGTCTCTTTGCAAAACATTATCAGTGATGAAGACTACAGGGTCTCTCGCTTGCAAGAACTTGAACTATTGGATGAACAAAGATAAACTGCTTTTAATCATCTCAAGACTTATCAACAAGGATTGAGTCCCAGCTAAAATCATAAAGTCAAGCCTCGCATATTTGAGGTAGGTGACTTAGTTCTCAGAGAAAATCCTAAAAATCAACAAGACAGAGAGAAGAAGGGCAAATTCGAACCAAATTGGCTTGGTCCTTAAATCATTACAGCAGCCTATGGATCTGGTGCATATCAGCTTTCAACTCCAGATGGAGAACCTTTGGAGGATCCTATCAATAGCATGCACCTTCGCAGGTTTTACACATAGCTCTTTAGAGTATCCTAATTCAAAAATACAAAAAAATCAAAAAAAAAATTAAAAATACAAAAAAAATCAAAAATTCAAAAAGACAACAAACAGGCACCTTGTGACACAAAAAAATTGAAAAATAGAAAAACATTTCGTCCAATGGTGAAAACCACTTCGTTGACGCCTTGGGCAAGTACCATGGTGAAAACCAAGTCATCGGCGCCATGTGTAGAGACATTGCTCCTCCCTCCTTCAGGATTCACTTTCATCCTTTCACTTTACACACACTCACAGCCTTTCCATCAATAATAAATCAGCTCCTAACTGTGGCTAAGTCAAATCCTACGTCTAGTGATGGGTGTGGAATTGAGAGAATCACACATTCTGAGGAGTATAGTTTCTTCCATCTTTCTTCAGTCTCTCCACGCACAATCCACAATAAAGCAACATTTGCATCGCCAATCTGCAGTAAAGTTCCACCTTCTCCACAATAAAGTATCAGTTGCATGGATTCAGTTAGTTTTAGATGAGACACGACAACAACAATGGGCTTCAAAAAATCAAATCTTTCAACAGACTCAGACAACATTATGGTTCAGTGCTATCTATCCTTTTGTGAAAGTAAACATTGTGACCACAATCAAATAGATTTATACAAGTGACAAGAGACACTAAAATTGAGGACTATAGTGGATGTTGGTGTCGAGTCTTGGTTTTGGTTTGATTTTATCTTTTGGTGACATATCTTTTAGCTTTTCTGGGATGTCTCTGACTAGAGATTTTATCTCCAGGATGTCTTTGACTAGAAAGGCAAGGATGGGGTATCGTCACCTATTTTTCTTTTGTTGTCTGTGGATTATCTCTTAGTAATGTTGTGACTTGTCCAAGGATATGAGGACACTGTGAGTCTAGTATGAACTGGGGCATTCCTTGTTTGTGACTATCTTGTCTTCATGCAAATGGGTCCAATGACTTTCTGGGTCAAACATATGCCTGGATTGTCATAACCTACTTGCCATAATAAAGATCAATGATGATAATGCACAAGAATCTCTTTCCCTTTCATATCTTCTATCTTCCATCCCCCTTTCTTGACTGACCTCCATTGTCCTTCTTGAGTCTGTGTAGTCCTCTATCACATGACTGAGTATAATGACACACCAAAAACATTTGCATTTCATGTAGTTTGCACCTGCATTACCACATATTAGCATTTCATACATACATATAGATATCACAATTGCATCACATCCTACACACAACACATGTTAGCACATTTTACATTTTCATCATGTAAATAATCAATTACATTATCAGATTCATCTACATTTCATACATTCACATTTGCATCATGCATGTCATATAAAATAGAAAAGAGAAAAATATTGCATTTCCTCATGTACATATTTGCATCCATATCATAAGAATCACATAGAAACATACATCACATAGGTACACATGCATATAGCTATCGCAAGGATGAATCATCTCATATATATCAAAATCATAAGCGTCATGATACAATGATGTCAAAATCATATGGCTACAATAACCCGAAGGTGTCATCATACAAAATGGCACAAAACTGATACATAGGGAGCCCTCCAAGGCTATGATGAACTCCCTCCCTCGGAGCCAGCTGGCCTCGATGGAGTCTGAGCCCTAGAAGGACTCACCCCAGGATCATCTCTCTTGCCCCCCTATTTGGTGGTGGTGGAGGACCCATAACTCCACCGCTAGACGCTCATCGTGTTGTTCACCAAAAGTGATAAACCCAAGTACATCTGCAATCCTTCTACAAAATGGCCAATTTCAGTCTATGAAACACATCAGGGCTTGGACAACATAACATAGGACCCTAATTGATCCTCCTACACTTCAGGTTCTGCTAGACCTAGGGGGGGACACCCTTTTGATGCATTAAATGCAACAATCACAAACATACAATTGCATCAACTATAAGCAGATAGATCATTTCACAAGCTCAACAGGTTAGGAAACACTATAGATTGGCTAGATCTGTACAAACAATAAGATGAAATAGAGCTTGGAAAGAATGGAACACAAACCCCTAAACATAAAGGGAAATAGATTTATCTTTTAAAATGTATATCTGAAACCATCCCCAAATATGTCAAAGACTAGTGCCTTGTTCATTGGGTAGCAAAGTCACAAACAGAACTACAAATATAAATCATAGATGCAAGTTTGTTTTCCTTAAACAAGATACTCCTGCATCAATACCTTATATTAATGCACTATTTGATTCATTCACAAATTTATCAAGTCTGGATACATATTTCATCATTTATGACTGACTACAGAATTTAAAACCTTCACTGAAGGATACCTATAAACAGCCACAACAATCTCCTTGAAATTGACAAATTTCATCCTCCTTGAGGATTCAATTTATGATAATGAAATACATACCTAGAGACAATACTATGTGGAATTTACTCATGCCTGACACAAGTAAGACCTACAACTAAAACCACATTTACAACACTGCACTGCAACCTCTATACCGTGAAACAAACCATAGAACTTTACATGTCTAGGTCAAGAAATTTGAGAAAATGGAAGCCATGAAAACTGGAGCATTTCTCACAGAATTCTGGAACCCTTACAACTGAGAAGAATTGGGAATAAGAAGAAGAGGGAAAAAAGAAAGTATCCCTATCACACTGCCATGTGTCCCTCTTTCTAACTGAATTTCATTCCCGACCAAACTTCTCCCAAAATATTTGATCTTTGTCAAAATTGACTGCATAACTAGATTCCTCACTCTGAGAGCTTTTTGGAAACATATAATACTTCATATTTTGGCCAAACATTGAGCCCTGAGCGAATTAATTCCTCATGTGTGCACATCATTTAAATTTTTCATTTTTTTCATATAGTCTGCACTATATAATAAACTGATTTTAATTTTGATTTTTGGCTCTTTTGTGCTCTGACGCCCTGCCACATGTCGATACCTAATTCGTCGATGGGGTCCATTGGGCACCCTCTGGCATGACACCTTATCATCCTGGTATGTGTCTGCTTGCTTGTCGGCCACCTCAGCGCCATGTCATCACCACCTAGGCACCATTGGGACAGGACTCACCTATTGGACCTGCCACCTAAGCGCCACCTGGCTTTCGCCATTTTGCAGATGGTAACCAACATTCAACTTCAAGCTCTGAAATCATGCGGACCGTCAGATCAACCCAGACTTGCTTGATCTTTACCACTTCGTTTTCACTTCATTTTCAGTCTGAGCCTTTCGCCATTTCCCAAACCTTAACCTTCGTGCATCTCGCCTTCGCGAAGTCACGCCGACTGTCGATCCTCTCCAAACTTGCTCGCTAGTTAAGTCGGACTTTCTCTGCAAAATTTCGCCCCTCTGCCTCGGGAAGCATGCCTGCGTGGGGACCACTTGTCGCCATCTGTCACCTCTTGGTCACATTGGGATGTGCACCCACGTGCATGGGGTCCACTTGGGCACCCAACGGGCACCGTCTGTCAAAAGCCTTGATGGCTTTGACATTATGCATTGGTGGACATTTGATTATAAATATCAAAAACATACACCTTCTAGTGAATGTGGAACTAAGGCTTTGCCTATAACTGCATTTTTGAACTTTTCCTGAATGTTTTAATGGCGTTTTTATCAATTGCTTGGAAACCGATGGCCTTTTCAACCACACACATACTGGGAGGAGTAATATTTTACCAGTGATACTCATAGAGGGAAGGACATGGGCATTCTCACTTGCTAAATGCATTGTTTGGAGGTTTTTACTACTATAAAAGCCACTTAAAGAGGAAAAACTTCAACCATTTCTATCATCCACTGGGGAAAGAACCAGCAATGGTTTTACTTTGCATTATTAAACCCCTCTGCAATCTCCATGTGAACTACTAGGAGAAGGATTTGGGAGGTTTACGTGAGGGAGAACTTTACACCATTTACTTGCCATTGAAAGCTTCATGCACAGAAATCCCTAAAACCATGCTCACGTCCACCTGCTATGCAAACCTTCCAGCACACCACGTGAACACTAGAGATGTGGAGGTCGTGGGAGGGAGGATACCAACATTTTGTTTTTGCTTGATGGTTTCTATTGTCTTTCACCAGCCATTACACCTACCTTAGACTTCTTCTACAGCTCCTTCAACACACCACACTGCCTGTTGTTGTGTCCAACGTGGGAGGAGAAATAGAAATGGTTATGTTTGCTGAAGTTTAAAAGCCTTTAATCAACCACCACCGCCAATAGGGAAAGCCAAGGAGGAATGTGGGGGGTTTTGTTGTTTGTATTAGCTTGATTGAGACTTTCAATGCTGCCTCATCCACCTCGCAGGGGTTTCAACATCAGCCACCTGCCAAAATTGCAATTGATTGAATATTTTAATTGCTACTCCCTGCGAGCACGTGAGAAGAGGGGAGGATTGGCTAGAAACCTACCAATTGCATTGCCATTTGCTGTGAATAAACCATCACTGGCCCTTCCCATGCCATACTCCAAAGGCTTTAATGCCCTGCCACATAACATTTGCTTGATGGTTTTTATTTTTGTTGCTTTCAATTGCTACATAGGGGAAAGGAAGACTTCTACTTCAAACTACCATTTGTATTTTCTTAAGTCTATGCATTAAAAAAGAAACTCCACTCCACATGAAGGGGATAACATCACCTTGCACAATTTCTGCACTTGCATAAATCCTAAAACCCCTACATGATCCTTATGCCAATGTGCATTTGCTTGTTCAAAAATGCCCACTCCAGCAGCAGAGAGGACTACGCAGAGGGGAGAAAACATCTACAGATTTGCATGGGGAAGGTTTTTTAAATGCCTTGGTCAACCACATGAGAGGCCAATGCTTCCATATCACAAGGATTTATTAATGCATTGGAGGAACTGAGCTTGTGCAACGATTGTATCACCGTCGATTGACAGATGAATAACTCCATTTGTGTTTTGAAGGTTTGTCATCAATATTGTTCATTGATTGTATATTGATTGTATTCATCTTTGACTGTGCCTTGGACTCTCGTAGAAGCTCTCTCAATTGATCCTCATTGCTCTGTTGTTGTCATCCATTGAACTATAATCCGCATTTCACAACTTTCAGGCACTTGTGCCACATTTTCGCATTTAATCGCGAAGACGTATTTTTCAAACCTATCAAAACACCTTTCTGGAGCTCGCCATCTGATAGGCGTGTACTCTAATATACAAGCATGAACACTGCCAAATGATTTCTCAAGACAATTCCCGAGCGAAGAAATATTAATTGGCAAAAATGACAAACTAGCTTTGTCGACACTGCAGACCTAATGAAGTCAATGTTCTGGCAACACATGATGCCCTTCTCAAAAATATCAAATGACCTCCGTAGATCCTCAAATTTGAAACACAGGTACCTTGAAGTACATACTAAATATTTGAATTCTCAATTTGACCAAAATCCTGACTGGATGCAAATGGTGCACTCATAAAAACAACTACTTTAACTGATATAGCACTGAAAGTATGGATAACTGAAAACGATGGCTAAATGAACCCTTTTGAAAACCGATCAAACGGATTGGCAGAGGCTTGAAATTTGAAAAATATCTTATCATTTATACCAACAATAACCTAGAGAAAACATTCTGACATGACGCTTACTGAGGAAACTTTTACACTTATGTGAAATAGGGTTCCGACTAGCTGTCTAAACAGGGACTAGTCAAACCACACAAACTGCAAATGGATTTGGCTTTGAAAACTGAGCAAATGGATTTGTTAAGACTTGAAACTTTGCAAGATGAATCACATATATGCATGAAATTGAATTCATTTTAAATTCTCCATGAAGATCAACAGGGCAAAAGAGGGAAACACCCAAAGTAGGCTACTCAATAAAATCTGCATTTGTGCCTAAAATGCACTTTCAGCTCACCCCTCAAAATGGGTACCTCATAAACTTATCCAAACTGAATTTTGAAAGTTGCACATCATTGCATAGGCCAAATGAAAGGTGTAGGACATGAATCTTGAGCCTTACCCCTTGAAAATCAACTGGCTCCACTTTACCCTTTCTCTGACTAGGCCGTTCAAACTGACTCATTTGGAAATGCAAAGCAAAAATTTTGAAATGGGCCTCCAAACTTGACTCAAATTTAATGAGTCCCAACAGTGGCTCTGACTAGGAATGGTTGATTGCAAGATCAACGCAAGAATCCAGAATCTATGGTAGAGCAGACCACCCATAAACGGATCATTCTCTCATTTCTTCTCTTCTCTTCTCTTCTCAAAAATAGGGCTTCCTTATTCAACCCAAATAGCAGGGCACTTTATTGAAAACCACACAAATGAAAGCAAAGTGACTGTACAATATATACAAACATACTTATAACTGATCATAAGCTGCTCCACTTTCCTCAATGTTTACCTCTGTCCAAAATCTGATTTTCATCTCTTGACATCATGATCCAAACAAAGGCACCTTCCAGTAACAACTGAGCATAATCATTATAATCAAACCTTACCATCATACTATTGAAACAGTTGGTGTGCATGCCATTTGTCTGATTTTGAGCTTTATGATCACACATTACTTCAACAAAAGAAAAATCATGAAACAAAGCACAATAAAGGCCTTCCCACAAGCTACCATACCTTTCATTGTCCCACTCAACTCTATCTTTTGCAAGGGCATCATCATGCTGAACTTGAAAAATAAAACACTCATTTTCAACATTACAATTCCTATCAGCACTCACCTTGTTATCATTTGAATTCATAGAATGAGGGGCATTACTAATCAGTTGATGCAAACAAGGAACATAAAAATTACAATCCGGATGTGATACTTCATTATGTTGATCAAACCTCATACTATCCTTGCTTATCAAGCTGAAAACCTCCGCATTCTCAACATCCCATTCATGGAAAAGAATGCATACCTCTGGCTGAAGCAAATCCTCAGCTAACTCTTTCTCTTTGAGGCTTATATCCACCTGAAACACTTTCATTTGTGGTTTTAAATAATCATCACACAACCCATGCCTCTTACCTTCATCATGAAATAATTTTTTACAACCCATGCTATTGTTGTTCGGAATTTCATCAGTATTATGGACTGGTTCATCATTTACAACATCTGGCTGATCAGTTATATCTCCATACAAAGGGTTAGAAACAAAATGAAGAATCCCCTTATGAACATTATGACACTGAAGTGGCTGGTCTGTATCTATATCAACATTGAATAAAGTATTAGAAAAATTGCTAAAGATACCATCCATTCGATCATCATAATCATCTTCATCAGACAAAGAAGAAATTGAAACTTGGCTGGAACAATCCTCAGTGTTCCATGTTTCACATCCATAAGATTTTATCCTATGACCATCATTCTGAAAATCAAGATAATCATACTTATCTTGCCACAACTGATCTTCTTCACCAATAGAATAGTCGTCATCAGCCAAAGAATGAAAATGAACATCGCTGCCATTTACTTCATCAGATGAGTTTTCAGCATGTTCACTAAAATTTTTTGTTATAAAACCATCTGTTAGATCAACATGTTGTTCATCAAGTGTACAAGCATTCAATTCACAGTCCTTTTCTGAAGAATCCTCTTCACCATATTGCAGAAGGTCTTCGTTAACAACTCGAAGGCTCTCCAACATTTGGACCTTCTTGTCCACAACTTCAAGAGCTTTCCTAAGTTCTACAATCTTCTGGACTTGCATTGCACTTTTCTATTCCATGTGAGATTCCGTAAAAAATTGTCCATCCATGTGTGCTATATTTTCATTGCAATCATGTGTACCATTGAGATTTTCTAAATTAACCTTGTGCATAACTTTCAAAATAGAAAGATCATCAACATGATTAGAAGAAGTGAAATCTGAAATGAAATCTGAAAATACATTTACTTCATCCTCAACACAATTGACATTATCAATGTTTAAGTGAGGATCAACTATTGTTTGCACTAAACAATTATGATTTTCATCATATTGCACACTTTCACTTGCACAAACAACAACACTTAGTAATCCCTTTGTATTTGGCATTTCAACATCAAATACATCACCAACATGTAAAGATTGATGGTCATCACCATCATTATTTTCATTATCACTAACCTTGGGAGATGCATGATTAACTTGATAATTTGCAATCACATAGTCAACATAACCAGCATACAAATCAAATGGTACATATCCCTTGTATATATCTACCTCTGTATCAACATTTTCACAACACTTCCCACTGATCATTCCATCATTACTGTGAGAGACAACTGGCATAAACAGCAGAGGTTCTTGACTCTCATTCAAATTTGAAACACATGCATCAGCAAAACCTTTCGGAACTACAGAGCTTGATGCACCTAGACAAGGAATGATTTTCTTAGCTTCACATGGTATTTCACCATTGAAGGTACTTTGGTATGAAACAACAGCAGACACGAATCTCTTTGAGATCCCATACTTCAAGTTATTTTCCATATCCCTAGCTGTGTTAAAAGCTTCATACAAAGTTTTGGGTTCTTTGTTTCTCAATAAGAAGCCCATCTTCTCATCAAATGCACTCATATAAACATCCAGACATACTTTATCATCAAGTTTATACTTTCTAGAAATTTTAGACAAAGCTTGTGAAAATCTGATATTAAATGTTGGTACCAACTCATCTTCCTTGATTTGTATGTACGTGAATTCTTTCAACAAGTCATAATCACTCACTTTTTCATCAAATTGGTCTATGAAATCTGAAACTAATTCTTCCCATGAGGAAATACAATCTGCCAGCAAAAAAGAGAACCAATCCCTTGCATCCTCTTTTAATGACTGAACAAACAATTTCATGCATACATCTTCTTGACAAATTTCAAATTCTCCTATCAAATCTGAAAATCTTTTCAAATATTGACATGCTGATTCTGATTTCTTCCCACTAAAAATTGGCAAATACTTTCTAATTTCTGTGGGTATGGGATTTGGGTAACCCAGAATACCTTCAAAATTTAGAGCAGCATAGTATTTCATATTGAAACCTTTCCTATTACACGGTTGTTCTGGTTTACTAGGCATGGTCATATATGGATAAGATTGGGGCTGAAAAAATTCACTACACATTTCTTCCTTATTTCCACAAATGATTATGCAACCTTGTGTTAAATGATAAAACACTTCAAGCACATATCATCATACTGAAACTATTCATAACATTGCTTGACACAAAGTTCTTCCAAATTTGCATACTACGGAAGATCATAAACATTGGATATTTCAGTAGAATAGCTATGCAAATTTATTTTGTGATTCTTCTTTCCCTCTTTACTAGTGTTGTTCACTTAATGGGCAAACTACATTACACATTCAAAATTTCAGAAGAGATATCTTTTGCATTTGAAACCTCTGAAAATACCTAGAGATTTGCAGTTGTAAGACTTGTAGATCTGAAGATGAATTTCAACTTTTAGCATGGTCTTTTACCTCAGAGTTGCCACCTCTTGCATAGAGGACATTTTGAACAGCAGGATACCATTCAACACTTATTTAATTCTCTATTTACTCCTTCGATCTCACTGCAACAAACACTCTTCCAGGCTATTTAACACTGGTATGAACCACAGAGTCACCACCCAAATAAGGAATTGGGGAAAAGTTTGCATACAGCTGCAAGGTGATACAGAGAAAAGGTGAGCCTCACTCAAACAAAATAGGAAATACTCCTATAACCCTTCAATGGGATCAACTCCGATACCCAACACCCACACTCAAGACCTCTCAATGGTCAAAACACATCAGTTGTCCACCAAACTCCACATGCTTGCCAATATTAAAATAGACATATGCTAAAACATGGTATCTTTGATCCTAAAGCACTTGGAAATCTACAAATTCAACACTAAGGACTCCTAAGGCCCTCTTTCAACCTTCAAGGCTTTTTTCATGTTACATCCTATCCATTTAACCCAACAAATACAACTCTTTGATTAAATAAAACCAAAACTACCTTCTTGCTGCCCTCTTTGACAGACCCATACTCAGAGTTCCATAACTTTTTAAATGGATCAAAACTCCACAATCACTCTGGTGAGATTATGAGAAACTTGATCCTTTAAAACATATCAAAAATTAAGGATGCTCCAATGGTTGAGTACGGAGATATGGCCCCCGTATTAGACTGCATGTTTTCTGGGACTGTCTTTTCCAATCAAACCACCAACTTGCCTAGCTTCAACTTAAATGCACTTTCTCCTCGCAAACCTAGCCAAGAAATGAAATATATACACTGAACAAATGAATTTTCAGTTGACCTAAACCATCCATGGGATCCCAATCTTGGTTTAGTCAAGTGGATACATTTTCAAGCCACAAACCCTTGACAAGGCAGCGAATTGGCAAAAACTAAAAGATTTTATTTGATAAACCAAAACTCAGTAAAAACCCTCACACAAAGAATGAAAAACCTTCATACAACCATGACACAGACTCCCATGAAAGAATATTATGGAAATAGTTCTTTGTACGGACTGTTACAACAAATTTAGCTTTAAAAACATGAAAAACAGTCATATTTCATTAACTTCCTCTTGCTAATACAAAGACAACCTCTTCAAATGATTCCATTTCATCTATTTACAACCCTCAAGGCCTTCTAGGTCGAAATCCAACCTAAAACCAACTTATAACTAACTTATGACAACTTTTTGCATTCTTGACAACTTTTTGACAACAAAAAGTTGCTCCAAAGTTGTCAAGTTTGACAACTATGTATGTCAACTTGCCAAACCTATATCTAAACCTTCTAAAACATTACAATGGTCATTAGATGACCTTATAAACATATTCTATCCACCTCAACACACTTCTACCCCAAAAACCCAATTTTAGCCTTTTCTAGGCCTAATTGCTCAAAATGGCAATTTTACACTTTTTGATCATTACATTGCATTTCACTACATTTTATGGCTCACATGGCCATGTTACATCACTTAAAGACCCTATAGGTCTTGTTTGTCTTCATTTTTCATCAAATCCTCCATAGGGCCTATTAGTGACCCTGCTCCACCTTGTCTTCCTGGGTGCTCCTGCACCACAAGGATTTCTTACAACTCTCAACAATGCATTCACTGTTACTACTTCATAAAATATGACATGAAACACATATCATTCTGCAGACCCAGAACAAGGAACATTTATTTCATCATAAAAACACTTTCAAACTCTGTGCATACACAATGGACAAATTGGCTAGATATGAAAATGACAGGATGAGGAATACATTAAACTTCTAACTGTATCAATCAAGCATTTGAATCTATTTAGTTCCCCAGCAAAGTCACCATTTTGTTGTTCACCAAAAGTGATAAACCCAAGTACATCTGCAATCCTTCTACGAAATGGCTAATTTTAGTCTATGAAACACATCAGGGTTTGGACAACATAACATAGGACCCTAATTGATCCTCCTGCACCTCAGGTTCTGCTAGACCTAGGGGGGGACACCCTTTTGATGCATTAAATGCAACAATCACAAACATACAACTGCATCAACTATAAGCAGATAGATCATTTCACAAGCTCAACAAGTTAGGAAACACTACATATTGGCTAGATCTGTACAAACAATAAGATGAAATAGAGCTTGGAAAGAATGAAACACAAACCCCTAAACATAAAGGGAAATAGATTTATCTTTTAAAATGTATATCTGAAACCATCCCCAAATCTATCAAAGACCAGTGCCCTGTTCATTGGGCAGCAGAGTCACACACAAAACTACAAATATAAATCATAGATGCAAGTTTGTTTTCCTTAAACAAGATACTCATGCATCAATACCTTATATTAATGCACTATTTGATTCATTCACAAATTTATCAGATCTGGATACATATTTCATCATTTATGACTGACTACAGAATTTAAAACCTTCACTGAAGGATACCTATAAACAACCACAACAATCTCCTTGATATTGACAAATTTCATCCTCCTTGAGGATTCAATTTATGATAATGAAATACATACCTAGAGACAATACTATGTGGAATTTACTCATGCTTGACACAAGTAAGACCTGCAACTAAAACCACATTTACAACACTGCACTGCAACCTCTATACCGTGAAACAAACCATAGAACTTTACATGTCTAGGTCAAGAAATTTGAGAAAATGGAAGCCATGAAAACTGGAGCATTTCTCACAGAATTCTGGAACCCTTACAACTGAGAAGAATTGGGAATAAGAAGAAGAGGGAAAAAAGAAAGTATCCCTCACGCTGCCATGTGTCCCTCTTTCTAACTGAATTTCATTCCCGACCAAAATTCTCCCAAAATATCTGATCTTTGTCAAAATTGATAGCATAATTAAATTCCTCACTCCGAGAGCTTTCCGGAAACATATAATACTCCATATTTTGGCCAAACATTGAGCCCTAAGCAAATTAATTCCTCATGTGTCCAAATCATTTAAATTTTTCATTTTTTCATATAGTCTGCACTATATAATAAACTGATTTTAATTTTGATTTTTGGCTCTTTTGTCTTCTGACGCCCTACCACGTGTCGGTACCTGATTGGTTGATGGGGTCCACTGGGCACCCTCTAGGATGACACCTCATCATCTCGCCACGTGTCTGCTTGCTTGTCGGCCACCTCAGTGCCACATCATCGCCACCTAGGCACCATTGGGACGGGACTCGCCTATTGGACCCCCCACCTGAGCACCACCTGGCTTTTGTCATTTCGCAGGCAGTAACCAGCATGCAACTTCAAGCTTCGAAATCAAGCGGACTGTTGGATCAAACCGGACTTGCTCGATCTTTACCACTTCATTTTCGCTTCATTTTCAGTCTGAGCCTTTTGCCATTTCGCAGACCTTAACCTTCATGCATCTCACCTTTGCGAAGTCGCGTCGACCGTCGATCCTCTCCAAACCTGCTCGTTGGTTAAGTCGGCCTTTCTCTGCAAAATTTTGCCTGTCTACCTCGAGAAGTGTGCCTACATGGGGTCCACCTGTCACCATCTATCACCTCCTGGTCACCTTGGGATGTGTGCCCACGCACGTGGGGTCCCCTTGGGCACCCAACAAGCACCATTCGTCAAAAGCCTTGATGGCTTTGACATTATGCATTGGTGGAAATTTGGTTATAAATATAAAAAACATACACCTCCCAGTGAATATGGGACTAAGGCTCTGCCTGTAACTACGTTTTTGAACTTTTCCTGAAAGTTTTAATGGCGTGTTTATCAATTGCTTGGAAACCGATGGCCTTTTCAACCACACACATACTGGGAGGAGCAATATTTTACCAGTGATACTCACGAAGGGAAGGACATGGGCATTCTCACCTGCTAAATGCATTGTTTGGAGGGTTTTACTACTACAAAAGCCACTTAAAGAGGAAAAACTTCAGTCATTTTTATCATCCACTGGGGAAAGAACCAACAATGGTTTTACTTTGCATTATTAAACCCCTCTGCAATCTCCACGTGAACTGCTGGGAGAAGGATTTGGGAGGTTTACGTGAGGGAGAACTTTACACCATTTACTTGTCATTGAAAGCTTCATGCACAGAAATCCCTAAAACCATGCTCATGTCAACCTGCTATGCAAACCTTCCAACACACCACGTGAGCACTCGAGATGTGGAGGTCGTGGGAGGGAGGATAACAACATTTTGTTTTTGCTTGATGGTTTCTATTGTCTTTCACTAGCCATTACGCCTACCTTAGACTTCTTCTACAGCTCCTTCAACACACCACGATGCCTGTTGTTGTGTCCAATGTGGGAGGAGAACTAGCAATGGTTATGTTTGCTGAAGTTTAAAAGCCTTTAATCAACCACCACCGTCAGCAGGGAAAGACAAGGAGGAACATGGGGGGATTTGTTGTTTGTATTGGCTTGATTGAGACTTTCAACACTGCCTCATCCACCTCATAGGGGTTTCAACATCAGCCACCTGCCAAAATTGCAATTGTTTGAATATTTTAATTGTTGCTCCCTGCTAGCACGTGAGAAGAGGGGAGGATTGGCTAGAAACCTACCAATTGCATTGCCATTTGCTATGAATAAACCATCGTTGGCCCTTCCCATGCCATACTCCAAAGGCTTTAATGCCCTGCCACATAGCATTTTCTTGATGGTTTTTATTTTTGTTGCTTTCAATTGCTACATGGGGGAAAGGAAGACTTCTACTTCAAACTGCCATTTGTATTTGCTTAAGTCTTTGTATTAAAAAAGAAACTCCACTACACATGAAGGGGATAAAATCACCTTGCACAATTTCTGCACTTGCATAAATCCTAAAACCCCTACATGATCCTTATGCCAATGTGCATTTGCTTGTTCAAAAATGCCCACTCCAGCAGTAGAGAGGACTACACAAAGGGGAGAAAACATCTGCAGATTTGCATGGAGAAGGTTTTTTAAATGCCTTGGTCAACCACATGAGAGGCCAATGCTTCCATATCACAGGGATTTATTAATGCATTGGAGTAGCTGAGCTTGTGCAACGATTGTATCACCGTCGATTGACAGATGAATAACTCCATTTGTGTTTGGAAGGTCTGCAATCAATACTATTCATTGACTGTATATTTATTGTATTCATCTTTGACTGTGCCTTGGACTCTCGTAGAAGCTCTCTCAACTGATCCTCATTGTTGTTGTTGCCATGCATTGAACTATATCCACCATTGATTTTATGACTGTTCCTGGCTTTCTTTTATAATTGCAATCTTTGACATATTACTATCACAAAAGTGTGACTATCATTGCATGATTAATTGAATATTCTGAAATTCCCCAGTAAACAAAAATTGCCAATAAAAACAATACACGGGCATGAGCTAGGTCGGGCCCCAAAGTGGGCTTGACTAAAAAAAAAATTCATTTTCATACAACTAACCTCTAAAATGACTCACGGACCTCAAGCATACCTCTAGAAACAATCAGCATCATTTTCGGATCATTAATCCGCATTTCACAACTTTCAGGCACTTGCGCCACATTTTCGCATTTAATCACGAAGACGTATTTTTCAAACCTATCAAAACACCTTTCTGGAGCTCACCATCTGACAGGCGTGTACTCTGATATATAAGCATGAACACTGCCAAACAGTTTCTCAAGATGATTCCCTAGTGAAGAAATATTAATTGGCGAAAATGACAAACTGGCTTTGTCGACACTGCAGACCTAATGAAGTCAATTTTTTGGCAACACATGATGCCCTTCTCAAAAATATCAAACGACCTCCATAGATCCTCAAATTTGAAACACAGGTACCTTGAAGTACATACTAAATATTTGAATTCTTAGTTTGACCAAAAGCCTGACTGGATGCAAATTGTGCACTCATAAAAACAACTACTTTAACTAATATAGCACTGAATGTATGGATAACTGAAAACGATGGCTAAATGAACCCTTTTGAAAACCGATCAAACGGATTGGCAGAGGCTTGAAATTTGAAACATAGATTTTCATTTATACCAAAAATAACCCAAAGAAAACATTTTGACATGACGCTTACTGAGGAAAATTTTACACTTATGCAAAATAGGGTTCCGACTAGCTGTCGAAACAGGGACTAGTCAAACCACACAAACTGCAAACGGATTTGGCTTTGAAAACTAAGCAAATGGATTTGTTAATACTTGAAACTTTGTAGGCTGACTCACATTTATGCATAGAATTGAATCCATTTTGAAATTCTCCATGACGATCAACAGGGCAAAAGATGTAAACACCCAAAGTAGGCTACTCAATAAAATCTTTATTTGTTCCTAAAATGCACTTTCAGCTCACCCCTTAAAATGGGTACCTCATAAACTTATCCAAACTAAATTTTGAAAGTTGCACATCGTTGCATAGGCCAAATGAAAGGTGTAGGACATGAATCTTGAGCCTTACCCCTTGAAAATCAACTGGCTCCACTTTACCCTCTCTCTAACTAGGCCATTCAAATTGACTCATTTGAAAATGCAAAGAAAAATTTTTGAAATGGGCCTCCAAACTTGACTCAAATTTAATGAGTCCCAACACGTCACCTGTCTCTCCCTCTAGTGCTCTTTGCAGTCTGCGATGATCTACGGAAGCTCCTAGCCCACTTATCTGGTGGCACCACTCCATAGTACAGGTCTCTCCAGTAGGCTATCTCATCCCCTACCCACAGAACATAGGTGTATCTGGGCCTTGTGTCCTCAGCTACCTATCTTCCTACCCTCGGTGTTGTCTTAGCCTCTATATAATGCAAAATATCCCAATCCTAGTCCCACTCAGTATCCCTCAGTTGTCTCCTAAGCCTAGTTGTATCCCTCTCTAGAGTCCTCCCCCATGCTGCAGCCAACCCTTGTGTTGTCCTAGCCGGATAGAGGAACCCATTGATCACTACTACCAACACCATTGGTAGCGCCAATCCTGTTGTTGTCATGGTGTCCCAAGCCACGTGTCCTTCCCTCATCTCCAGTCCTGGATCTTGGAACACTCGTCTCTTGGAACACTCGTCTCAGTGCATCCCTGTCTCCCTCTCAATCATAAGGAACCAACTCCCCATGGATCAGTATCCATAGTATCCTATATACATCATCTAAGGTGACTGTCATCTCACCCATTGACAAATGAAACATACATGTCTCAGAGTGCCATCTCTCAGCTAATGCAGTCAACAATCCCATGTTTGCTTGAAACTTGGACACATACATAACATATTGCAAGCCCATAGCCTGAACTGTTGCTCTCTCCTCGATTGTCAGCTCTGGCCATAAACTCTAAGTCGAAGGGAATCTCTCTTATGACTCCAGCATCAGTAGGTCCTCCTGCAGTCAATCAAATCACTTGTGTCAGTCCTATTGGTACTCCTTGTTCATCACAAAGTATTGATTTTCTATCCTAGTGGCATTCCTTGTTCATCATAAAGTGCTACTCTTTTTAGTACTCCCTGTTCATCACAAAGTACTTCTTTTTGGCATTCCCTGTTCATCACAAAGTGCTGCTCTTTTTAGTACTCCTTGTTCATCACAAAGTAATGTTTTTTTATCCTAGTGGCATTCCTTGTTCATCACAAAGTGTTGCTTTGATCCTATCTTTTAGGGTACCTACTTGAGTGTATCCTCTTGAGTATCTTATCCAATTGACAACGTATGTTCTATCATAGAATTGTCAATTCCAGCCTAATCCAATTGGCAACGTATGTTCTATCATAAAATTGTCAATCTTTTTGGTACTCCCTATTCATCACAAAGTGCCTTGATCTATCATATCCTAGGGCCTCTGCTTGAGTGTATCCTCTTGAGTAGTTTTCTGATTGGCAATATATGTTCTATCACATAATTGTCAATTCTATCCCTATTTGTTATTCTAAGTCTTCCCTAGAGGACCTGCTTGCGTGTATCCTCTCAATAGCTTATCCAATCGACAACGTATGTTCATCACAGAATTGTCAATTTGGCCTTGAAGACAAAAATGTGTTTAACCTACATAAACGTGCCTGAAATACACAAACACACTTGCATTTGACACAGACGCTATTGAAATAATAGACACACCTGGCACAAACATGGACGCGCCTAGCCTACCCAGACATGCCTGGCACCGACATAGACACGCCTTAGCATTTTCCCCCCCTTGACATTTTTCTAGACATACCTAATGTGAATTTATTGCCCTAGTTGATATGCATTTATGACAACATTTAATGCAGCAAAGTACAAGGAGGTTTTGCGGCCCTTACCGGCTCTCCTGCATCTACTGGCCTTTGATATTGGCGAATGCAATCGAATCTGTGCACCAAAGCCATCGTTGTTGACAGCTCTTTGTTTTCTCTGCACTCTGATCTCTTAGATGTGTGGATGACAAAGAGGATTTTTTCCATCATAGTCTATCTTATAGACTACCCTAGCCCTAGTCTCCCGAGTCAATCTTCTTTATCCCATGACTCTGTCACTTCATCTGGTCAGTCCATTCTACCCTTTCTTTCTTATCGAGAGATTGTCTACGATCTTTTCAAACATTTTCATCCAATCTCTTGAGGGGGCATATCATTCCCATCTTGGGGCAACTTTGTATCAATTCATCTTATCTTCTTTGAAACAACGCGACAAGCTACATTATCTCAAAGAGGGGCAAAATGTAGACACCTAAAATTGTCATGTCTAATTAAATAAATATCTTTATTTATTTAATTATGTTAGCCTAACTCTTCTATTAATTAAATAAATTTATATTTATTTAATTAATTCATTTATCCTCTTCTAGCCTTATTTCTCATTTAAATAAATACATTTATTTATTTAAATTCCCCTTTTCCTAAATTAAATAAAAATCATATTTATTTAATTGATCCCACTTCTTCTATTAATTAAATAAATCTTTATTTATTTAATTAATTCATTAGCCTTTTCTACCCATGACACATGTCATTCATCTCTTAATTCCTACACTACCTACCCTCTCGTTATTTTCTTATTTTCTCTACCTACCCTCTAATCCTAGCCGACCATTTACCTTTTAGACCTCTCAATCTTATACCTTCATTTCTTATAGTGTCTTCTATATAAGGAGATGCTTCCTTCATTATTAACCCCCTGACTACACTACACTTTTGAACTTTCATATGCGATCAAACCTACTTGCAACCACATTTCCGTTCTTTGTTGAGCTTTTGTGCACAAATAAAATCTGAGAGCAAATATATCAAGCAAGATTAATGGAGATAGGAAGAATGGGGATCCAAACCCTATTGGACATGTGATGGTATAATCTTTGTGATTTCATTTGATTTTCATTGTCTTAGGTAATCTTCATATGTTATGGTGGATCTTTGTTGCTGTTAGGCTAGGTTTTTGTGGTTGAATTCATTTAGTCTTTCAATATTGTTGTTTCCACTTTTCACCATAAACACCAACCGGTAGTCACACTTAGTGAACCCTGACTGTGAACCTTGACATCGGTTCACTCCATCCCGGTTGACCATGACCGCTTCCAATCTTCATGCTGGTGCATACCGGTTCACCTGCTTGAGCATATATTGACATCAATGAAAACATACATTGTCATCACTTCATCATATGCCAACAATCTCCCCCTTTGGCATTGATGGCAATACTCAATGTATCATTGCTCAGTGTCTACACCATGCTCAAGAATATATACCAGTTGTCATATATCAGTTCAAAGATCACAACCACCACCATCTGGATTGGTCAATGTGCACTCTTCCATATGTCTTCATCATTAGATATCTTCTCTCCAAACAATATATCTTCTCCCCTATACATCATCATATATCTTCTCCCC
The DNA here is from genome assembly GCF_030272615.1 of Cryptomeria japonica. Lineage (NCBI taxonomy): Eukaryota > Viridiplantae > Streptophyta > Pinopsida > Cupressales > Cupressaceae > Cryptomeria > Cryptomeria japonica. Next base: position 89,499,717 of record NC_081407.1, on the reverse strand, counting down.
CTATGACAACACTGCCAAAGTGGAGACACAAGCTTCCAAGCTCCACTATGTTGCTCCCCCTATGGAGTAGCATCCTTCAACACATCAATCCTATAAGATTTGTCATTGTAGTACCTGACTGATGTGGAGCACACAACTTTAGTTTACTTCATGAAGGGGAAAACCCCCTAATTCACCTCTCAAATAGGTAAATGTAGTCTTCGGTAAGGGCTTATTGAATATGTTTGCTAGATGCTCCTTACTGGAAACATGTTCTAATACAACCTCTTTATTCTGAACCTTTTCTCTTAAGAAATGATACTTGAGCTCAATATGCTTTGTCCTAGCATGAAATACCATATTTTTGGAAATATTGATTGCACTAGTATTATCATATAAAATACTCACCGGTTCAAATATAGGCACTTTGAAGTCATTCAATACATGCTTCATCTAGATTGTCTGAGTGCAGTTCATAAATGCTACCACGTACTCTGCTTTAGCTATAGACTAGGAAATACAACTCTGCTTCTTCCTCATCCATAAGACTAGTCTTCCACCAAGGAAGAATTCTCCACTGGTTGTGCTCTTCTGGTCGTCCACATTACTAGCCCAATCTACATCAGTAAACACTTTGAGATCAAAGTCACCATTGTATGGATACCACAATCCATAATCAACTCTCCCTTTCAAGTATCTAAGAATCCTCTTTACCGCTACCAAGTGGGATTCTCTTGGACTCTTCTGAATACGGGCTACTATGTCCACTGCATGAGCGATATCTGGTCTATTGTGCACCACATAGTGCAACTTACCAATCATTGACCGATACTCCTTCTCATCCACCAATGTTGTATCATCCTCTATTAGTTTGCAGTCAGTCACCATCGGTGTTCCAACTGGTTTTCTCTCCTTCATGCCAAAGGTCTTTAATACCTCTTTGATATACTTGGACTGGGTAATAAAGATACCCTCCTTCATCTGCTAAATTTGTAGACCAATGAATAACTTTTCTCTCCAATCAAAGACATCTCAAACTCTTTCTTCATTTCATCTATGAATGCATGGCTTATTTCATCATCTCCTCTGAAGATTATGTCATCTACAAATACTTCATAGATCAGAATCTGATCACCTTCAGATTTCAGGTAGATGTTGTTGTCCTCACTTATTCTCTGAAATCCTATCTTCACAAGATGAGAGTGTAACCATTCATACCATGCCCTTGGTGCTTGCTTCAATCCATACAGGGCCTTGTGTAATATACACACCATGTTACTATCTTCTAACAAAGCAAACCCATCTGGTTGCTTAATATACACTTCTTCTTCTAGGATTCCATTCAAGAATGCAGACTTCACATCCATCCAGTATACCTTAAACCCCTTGAATGCTGCAAATGCAAGTAGCATTCGAACACCTTCTAGTCTAGCCACTGGGGAAAAGGTTTCTCCATAGTCTTCTCCCTCTTCTTGAGCATATCCCTTGCATACAAGTCTTGCCTTGTTCCTCACCATTGTGCCTTCTTCATTCAGCTTATTCCTGAAGACCCATTTGGTACCAATTACATTCTTATGTTCTGGTCAGGGTACCAAGGACCATGTTGCATTCTTTTCTATCTAGTCTAGCTCCTCTTCCATTGCCTTTATCCAGTCTTCATCGATAAGTGCCTCTCTAGTGGTCTTAGGTTTAAATTCTGAAATCATGCCATATTTTTCTTTCACCTTTCTCCTTGTGAGTATCCCCGCATATTTATCTCCTATGATCTACTTCAGATCATGATGTAGTTTCACATACCTAGGAATGACCCTAACTGGTTTTGATTGCTTTTTCTCCTCTTCTTCCACTCCATCTTCTTCTTCACCTGCTACAGCTTCTACCGGTATAGGAACACTGAGGTCTTTCTGGTATTTGCAACTTGTTTCCTTCTTAATCAGTTCCCAAAAGGCTACACTCGGTTCATCTTCCTCTTGCTTGTTGCAGGTTTCCTTAGGATCCTCAAGGGATTCATCAACCCTGACATAGTTCTCCCGTTCCAGTACTCATAAGGGTTTTTGTCTTTACCTTTCTTGATGAGTACCTAGTTCATGGTATAGACTCTAGTGCTCACCACTTCTCTCCAAAAAGTGTGAGCTACCTTTCCTTGGATCAGCATAGTTCTAGCCGCTTCAACTACAATCCTCTTATTCTTTTCTGCTATGCCATTATGTTGTGGTGTCCTTGGTGCAGACAACTGCCTCTTAATGTCCTTCTCTTCACAGTACTTGTTGAATTCATTAGAAGTGAATTCACCTCCTTGATTGGTTCTTAGGCATTTTATTCTTTTGTCGCTCTCCTTCTTCACCAATTCTCTAAAGGCTTTGAACTTTCCAAATGCCTCAGACTTGTCTTTCACTAATGTGACCCACATCCTTCTTGAGCAGTCATCAGTAAGAATCATGAAATATCGATCTCCCTGAATGCTTCTAGTTTTCATCAGAATACATAGATCAGTGTGCACTAGATCAAGTATGTTCTCTGCTGAAAAATGCTTACCTTTGAATGTTGATGAAGACATCTTCCCAAGTTGACATTCTCTGCATAAATCATTCTCTGGTTTGTTCAGCAAAGGCAATCCTCTTACTACCTTGATCTTACTAGCCTTTACAATATTATCAAAATTCATATGACAAAGTCTCCTATGCCATATCTAACTATCATCAAACTTCACCATCAGGCACTGACTAATCTTGGCATTCATCTGAAATAGGTTTCCTCTGGTCTGCTTACTGGTGGCAATAAGTTCACCACTTTTTCCAACTATTTTGTAGACTCCACCTTTGAACTCTAGAATGAGTCCTTTGTCATTCAGCTGAGCAACACTCAAAAGGTTGTTCTTAAGGCCTTCCACCCATTAGACATCATCTGCACTGCTCTTTCCATTCAGTGAGATTGATCCTTTTCCTTTCACCATACAAGGTGCATCGTTGCCAAACCGGACAACACCTCCATCATATTCTTCTAGATACAAAAATTTTCTCCATTCAGCGGTCATGTGGTGAGAACATCCACTATCAATGATCCACTCATTAGAGTTGTCAATGCAAGAGACAAGTGCTTTCTGATCAGACACCTCTTCCTTTACAGCTACAAACACTATGTCCTCATTCTCTTCATCCTTAGATTCTTCATCAATAACACCTTCATCTACTGTAACAAGACAGTTTCTCCTACCTCCTCCTTTATATTTTCTAAACCTTTTTGGTTTATCCTTATTGTCATTGTTAGGACAGTTAACAGCTATATGTCCTATCTTATTGCTGAGAAAAATATTTTAGAGGAAGCTTACCTCTGTATTTTTTGGTGCCTTTTGGAATCATCTTGGCAAGAAAAGCTTCAAACTCCATCAGAATCTCCTCATCATCCATATATTTTCTTGGCCTAGATTCATAACTAGTGCTGACCTCTTTTCCTAATCTGGTTGGTGCAAAGGAAACATACGCTCTAAAGGATGACTCTGTCTTCTCAACACTACCATCATAGCTATTCAATTCATATGTAGTCAACTTTGCAATAATAGAGTCTAAAGATACCTTTGTCTTGTCAATAGACTTTAACTCTTGAATAGTGACAACCCTGATTGCATAGACCGGTAACAATAATCTTAGAACTTTACTGACAACAGAGGCATCATCAATTATTCCACCAGTGCTCTTGATATCTCCAACCACAGTCTTGATCCTTATGCCATATTGTTGAATGGTCTCACCTTCAACCATCCTCATGTCTTCAAATTTTCCTTTGAGGCTTTCTTCCTTAGCTTGCTTGACATGCTTATCACTGCCATAAATGGTTTCTAGTGTGTCTCATGCATCCTTGGGATTGTCCTTATCTTGTACATCAATGAACTCAATTTCGGACAAGCTGCTAATAAGGGCTTCCATGACTTGCCCATTTTCTTGAATCTCTCTTTTCTGATCATCAGTTAGAGTGGTAGTGGGGATTACATAAGCATTTTCAACATAGCTCCAGTGTTGAGCACCCAAACTCTTGATATAAATCTTCATTATGTCCTTCCATATTTTTAACTTATCCCTATTGAACTTAGGACCTTCCCTCTTCATCATTAAAGAAGGATCTTTTGCCTCAAGCGATTAAGCTTATATCATCGAGGACCTGGAGTTGCTCTGATACCAATTAATGAATAATGATGAACAACTAAGGTCTTGACGGGAACTAAGAGGGGTCTAAGTGAATCACTACACACAAAAACTTCATAAAACTTTATCATATTAAAACACGACTGGTTGGTTGTCTTCACCACTGAGCATAGCCATGGCTATACTGGTTAAGCATAGATACTTCAGGCAGCATTCCACAAATCTCAAATCTTGATGACTACTTTATCGATATAATCATGCATTAGTTGTGTCTACAATACCACAACCATTTAACATTGCTTGCATAACTAACTTAATCAGAAACACACAATCATCACATGAAAAACTCACAACCCATAACACAGAGATTTTTCACGTGGAAACCCAAATGGGAAAAAACACAGTGGGGATAAATACCTACAAGCTTGTTTTGAACTCTTTTGAAGTCCACTCTGTCAAGAGCCTAGTCCAATTAAAGACTTTACAATAAGGTTTTATTAGGAACCAATCCTATTAGGGATCACCCGGTTAAGGGATGGCTATAAACCATGTTAAAGGTTGAAAACCTGTTAAAGGTTACCTCTCTAGAGGATTTAAATAACTCAATGAACTTGAGTCACCTAGTTAGAGGATTTGCAACAAGCCTGTTAAAGCTACTCGGTCAAGGGATTTTCCTTTTGTTGAAATGGTTAGAATTCAAAAGGTAAAGCTCTGATCTGATAACAGCACTACTTGTTAAGGCAGATCCTTTTCAACTCCTCTCCTCTATAATCACACTCTGCAAATTCCACACTCTGGTTTGGCAAGTATCTCAACATGTGGACACAAACACAACATTTTCCAACACAAACAATAACAAACATCATCGACCTTATAGACAACAATTAGGTGAGTAGCATAAACCCTAAACCTTAAACATTTTAGGTTTACAAATACAAGTGGTCCAATCCTGATTGTTAAATCCATTACATAGAATGAAATGATCTAAAACAGATCTCAAGACATTTTGCATCGTCCAATCTTCACCGCATCTGGAAAATGGTAACCCATCACGTTCTCTTCATACACCGCTCAGAACATCATGCATTCCTGAGGTAGGCATTCAATGCATTTGATCTTCACGCGTAATATCCTCAAGGAAATCCTTCACATGCACATAACTGACATGGTATCCTGATCCTTATCCTTATTGTTCACAAAACACCATCAGTTGCACCGCATAAGCCAAATTGAAAACCCTAGAGCTGAACAGAGACTACCAACTGGTAGTCACACTTAGTGAACCCTGACTGTGAACCTTGACACTGGTTCACTCCATACTAGTTGACCATGACCACTTCTAATCTTCATACTAGTGCATACCAGTTCACGTGCTTGAGCATATATTGGCATCAATGACAACATACATTGTCACTACTTCATCATATGCCAACACATATTTCCAAAAATTTCCCCCTTTGTCATTGATGGTAACATTAGATGTGAAAAATAAAATATCTAAGTTCCAAGAAGTGCCAAACATATCTCATAGAATATATAACAATGAAAAACTGAAAAATCCCAGCAACTCCCCTTGAGGAGTGCAGTCCAATCTGAAACTGATCTGATTCTCTCCATATGATATTAATTTTCACATATAACTCTCCCCCTTTGACATCAATGCCAAAGATATGACATATATATCAAAATTTTGTGAATCTCAAAGCTGACTACTCCCCCTAAGTAGTAGCACCACTTCATCAATCTGGAGCAAAGAATAAAGTTGATGATTCATACCGGACTGATGCACTTCTCAGTCAATTAAGTTTCCGCCGAAGGGGCAGATACCCCTCACTTGTCTCTCAAATATTCAAATGATTCTTTAGATAGTGATTTAGTGAATATATCTACAATCTCCTCTTTAGTGTTCACATAAACCAATTTGACTTCCTTTTCCTCCACTTTTTCTTTCAAAAAGTTATATTTTATTGATATATGCTTAGTCTTAGAGTGAAATACCAGATTCGTAAACATGTCAATAGCTGCAGAGTTATCACAATAGCTAACTACTGGTTCACTACAATTTACCCTGATATCCTTCAACATTTGCTTCATCCACAAGACCTAAGTGCAATTAGTTGTTGCTGCAACATATTCAAATTTTGTTGTAGATAAAGAAATGCATGATTGTTTTTTGTTGATCCATGAAACCAATTTCTTTCCAAGAAAGAAATCTCCACCAAAAGTTCTCTTCCTGTCATTTGTATCTCCTACCCAATCTGCATCTGTATATGCACTTAAAGTGAAGTTGTCATCTCTAGAATACCATAAGCCATATTATGTTGTTCCTTGCAAATACCAGAATATCCTCTTTATTTCACATTCATGATTTTCTCTAGGATTACTTTGATATCTTGAAACAATACTTATTGCATTTATAATATCCGGTCTAGTTTGAGTTAGATATAGCAAGCCACAAATCATAGACTTATACCTTGTTGAATTTACCTATGCAAATGTGTCTTTGATAGATAATTTATCACTTGTCACCATAGGAGTACTTACCGGTTTGGAATTATCCATACCAAAAAAAATCAACAATTCCCTTACATACTTAGTTTGATAGATAAAAATGTCTTTGTCAGTTTGAGTAATCTGCAAACCTAAGAAAAACCTCATTTCTCCAATCATAGACATTTCAAATTCATTCTGCATATTATTAGAGAATTCCATGCACAAATTGTCTTCACCTCCAAAAATGATATCATCAACAAATACTTCAATAATCAGAATATCATTAGTGATCTTTTAATACAAATTACTATCAGCACTACCTTTAGTAAAACCAAGCTTCAAAAGATATTTATCCAATCTTGCATACCAAGCTCTAGGAGCCTGTTTCAATCCATATAAAGCTTTCTTTAACCTGCAAACCATATCTTTGTCATATGTTAGTGAAAAACCATCAAGCTTCTCAATTTATACTTCTTCCTCAAGTTCACCATTCAAAAATACACTTTTAACATCCATTTGAAAAACTTTATAATTCTTATAAGCTTCATAGGCAAGAAATAATCTAACAGCTTCAATTCTAGCTACAGGTGCAAAAGTCTCACCATAATCAATTCCTTCCATCTGAGAATATCATTTACAAACCAATCTAGCCTTGTTCCTTATAACTTCACCATCCTCATTTAGTTTATTTCTAAAAACCCATTTAGTTCCAATAACATTTTTTTATTTTTAGGTCGGGGAACTAAACTCCAAGTCTCATTCTTCTCTATTTGATCTATTTCATCTTCCATAGCCTTTAACCAATGTTTATCTTTACAAGCTTCAATAATAGATGTTGGTTTAGTCTAAGAAATAAAACATACCTCTTCATTTGCCAGTTTCCTTTTTGTCATAACTCCCTTATTCTTGTCTCCAATGATTTAACCTTACATACCTTGGTGTTTGCTAAACTTCACGTTCTCTGTTCTGATCATCAGTCACAGTTGAATTTTTTGATTGTATTGGAGTAACTGTCTCGGTGCCTTGTACCAGTTGAGACATTGTTGGATCAATTATGATCACTTCCACTCTCGGTTCTCTGTCATATGATATAGATTGATCTCTATATTGCTCATCCACTTTCACATTTGCGCTCTCCACAATTTTTTGCAATCTTTTGTTATAACATCTATATAATTTTCTCAGAATTGAATATCCAAGAAATATCCCTTCATCACATCTAGGATCAAACTTCCCAATCGAATAATCCCTTCTAATATAACATTTACTTCCAAAAATTCTGAAATATTTAAGAGTAGTTGTATGTCCAAACCATAATTCATAAGGAGTCTTATCGGTTTCACCTTTGATATGAACTCTGTTGAATTTGTAGATTGTTTTACTTACTGCTTCTCTTTAGTATATGTGAGGAAATTTAGCTTCCATCATCATGGTTCTTGTTGCATCCAAAATGGTTCTATTCTTCCTTTCCACTACTTCATTCTGCTGAGGAGTCTGGGGTGTAGATTATTGTCTCCTAATTCCATTTGTCTCACAAAAACTATTAAATTCATGAGATGTGAACTCATCGCCTTGATCTAATCTTAGACATTTGATTTTTAATCCATTTTCTATTTCCACCTTTGCCTTAAAGATCTTGAATTTCTCAAAAGCTTCAAACTTCTCCCTTAGAAAGGTCACCCACATCATTCTAGAATAATCATCAATTATTAGCATGAAGTTTCTATCACCCTGAAAGCTTCTGATCCTTGCTGGACCACATAAGTTAGTATGAATCAAATCAAGTATATCATTAGATTTATCCTATATGCTCTTAAAATAAGTTCTAACTTTCTTTCCCAATTGACATTCCTTACATACCGGATTATGGCTTCATAATCTTAGGTATATCTCTAACTACCTTTGTTGAATTAATCTTAACAATACAATCAAAATTAACATGACACAATCTCTTATGCCATAACCAACTCTCATCAATATGAGCAATCAAACATGTCTTATAAGCGACGTTCAAGTCAAAGATATTACCTCCAGTTTTAGTGCCAGTTGCAATCTCCAAGCCATTTTTTTTAATGATTTTGCATTTTCTATCTTTGAATTGAAGTTGGAATCCCTTGTCCACCAATTGACCAACACTTAAAATATTATTCTTTAATCCTTGTACATAGTAGACATTATCAGTCTTATGCTTGCCATCCATATAAATAATACCTTTACCTTTGATCATACATGCTTTGTCATCCCCAAATCTGACTTGACCGCCATTGTATTCTTGTAGGGACATAAATTTTCTTTTATATCCAGTCATATGATGTGAGCATCCACTATCAATTACCCATTCATCCTTGTCTTCAACTTTTTCTGCCAGGGCCTTTTCCTCATTCATGATAACTGGTTCTGGTTCATCTTCCTTTATAGCATAGAATACCCATTCTTTTCCACTATTGGATCCACTAACAGAGTCTCTTGTTGGTTCATCCTCAGAGTCATCACTTACTCCTTCCTCATCCACTATGTAGCATAGTTTGTTTTTCTTGAATATATATTTTTTTTGATTAGTCTTGAATGATTTATTAACTCTTTCTTCAAATCTTGCATTCCTTTCAAGACATCTAGATGCAAAATGACCAATCTTATTATATGCAAAACATTTAAAAGGTGATTTTCCTTCATACTTACTTCCTGCTGGTCATTTAGGTACTCTTCTAGAAAATAGGGCTTCATGTTGCTCAAATTATTCATCTTCTTTCATCATATCTTCCAATTCTTTTACATATAGGGCTTTTCAATCACTTTTTTCGGTAGATGATGATGCATGAAAAGTAGGTTCAGATTTTGCAGCTCCATAGGGTCCAAATTCTTCAAGCTCAAAAGAAGATAATTTCCCAATTAGAATGTCTTTGTTAACTGAAGTGTTTGCCATTGTTCTCAATTCATTAATTACAGTAGCCTTCATCTTGTAAGCTAGTGGTAGGGCTCTCAATACTTTAAAAAGTATTTCATCTTCACTCAGAGATCCTCCACAACATTGAATTCCCATGACAATCTCATTTACTCTTTCCATAAATGTAGCAATTTTTTCATTATCTTCCATCTTCAAGTTCTATATCTTACCCGATAACCATCAAGGTTAGAAATTTTGACAGTTGGACCAACTTCATTTAGAGTTTGCAATTTATCCCACATAACCTTTGCAGATGATTTATCAGTCAATCTCATGATTTATTGATTAGTGAGTGCACACAAGAGAGCTTCTCTTGCTCTGCAATCATGTTCAATATTTTTGTCCAAGTCTACTGGAATAGGATTTCTAGATGCCTGATCATAAGGTGTATATCCTTTCTCAGTGATTTCCCAAATATCCTTGCCAAGACATCTAAGATGAGTCTCCATTTGGATCTTCCATATCCCATAGTTTGTTTCATCAACCTTAGGGATTTCCCTTATGAAAATAGTTGTCAGTGGATTTGAATTATTAGTTGCCATAGGATCTACTTCAAGTGGTTAAGCTTCTGCAAAAGAGGACCAAAGCTCATATACCAATTGTTAGAATAATTTGTGGAAACACATAAATATTAAATACTGGAATAGCAGAAATAGATATCGGTAAGCAATAAAACTTAAGAATAAAGAAGAGAATCAACACAATGCAACCATACCACATAGCACCATGATTAGTATGTAGAAAACCCGAAAAGGGAAAAACCACGGTGGGAAGCCTACCCACAGTTGGATAATACTTCTGTAGAAAGTATGTGATATAATAAGGGGCCTCCACATGCAGGAAGGCACACTTCCTAGAGCATACTGCTCATTACAATGGACTCTCACTAACTACAGAGAGGTTATAACCACCTCAATATAATTGGACAATAATCCAGAAGAATGAACTACCAATGATAGCATCTACCATGCCTGATTATAGTCTTGATTAAGCTCAGTACTAGAGGCCTCTGAACTCTTACAAACCCAATTTGATCTCCAATGATCGACCAACTCCTCTACCTGAATGATATTACATTATTTGCACATTACATTCCTTGAACATGACCTCTTACAATAACCATGATAATCTACAATGAGATCTTGCATCTTATTTATACAAACCCTAAGGCCTAAACCAATTAGGTCAGCCACCTAAAAGATATTACAATAAGATCATTACATACATCCATATTACAATGATATGACATGTCATCTTTAGACCAAAACAACATTAACCAATCCATAAATCATCCAGTAATGTGTAGAGAACACGTAACATGATACCAGTCCATAACCTAGATAGTTACAAGAACTAAATAGATTCACCACACCAAAGTGATGTCTCCAATCAGTCGAGGCACGAACGAAGATCACCTCCTACATCCTGTTTTCCATCTAAAAGCTGAACCAACACCACTTATGCATCCTATCAAAGATTCTCAATAAAAGAACTACTGGTAAAACCTTAAACCCTTACCAATATAGGCTTACCAAAGTGTATGATAGCATTTGATCGTCAAGTCAATACCAACTGAACAAAATATATTCCAAAAATATCAAACCAAACATATTCCATTGATCCAAACATGTCGGTAGTGTCCAGCCAATAGTCCCTTCTGTCGGTAACACTAGTTCTTCTACCAGTAACCAAAATCTATCTATCGGTGCCGATAACCAACCATAATAGCTAGTGTTGACATCAATGACAAAACATTAATGCAAACATAATCAATTCCTTCATATTGTCAACATGCATAAGTGGTGTTGGTGCAGCTTCTAGAAGGGATTCAGGATGCTGATGGTGATTGTGTTTGTTCCTTGACTGATTGGTGTCATTGCTTTGGCGTGTGAATCTAATTTAGGTTCGGTGCTATCTTGGTTATGGACCGGTTTCATGAAACCTATTGGTGGATCCTTTTGATGTGCTTCTGGGATGTTTTATTGATTGGATGATGTTTGTTTGGCCTTAGGTCGACATGTCTTATGATTTTATTTTTAGATTATGTAATGAATCTATTACATTATCATTTGGGTGGCCAACCTAATTGGTTAGGTCTCGAGTTAGGTCTTCGGTAAATAAAGTTGAATCTGCATTCAGTTCTTTTCATCTTGATGAATCTAATGATTACAATGATAGAATGAGTAAGTACTCTGAAGGGGATCACAATGGAGCAAGTGAAATATTTCACAAGAACATGGAAAAAGTGCACAAACTATATGAGGAAATCAAGAAGCAAGAAGAGTTTGAAGCATTATTAGCCAAAAGGTTACTGAGAGGCAAAGGTAAGTATAAAGGAAAGCTACATTTGAAATGTTTCAATTGTGATAAAATAGGACATATGGCTTCTAACTGTCCTGATAGAGAATCTAGTGAAAAGAGAGATTACCGAGAAGATAGACAAAAATACAACCAATGCAGAGGACACCGAGACTTCAGAAGAAGAGATAGAAAGACATGCTTAATAGCTGATGAGGAATCCAACGATGAAAAATCTGATGAAACTAATACTGAGGAAGTTGTTTATGTGGCTATTAAAGATGGATCTGATGAAGAAAGGTATGAAGAGAAAGCCCTAGTATCTCACATAAATAATAATGATTCTTGGATCATAGATAGTGGATGCTCACATCACATGACAAGTGATAAACATAAGTTTGTTAATTTAGAAGACTATGATGGAGGTTGTGTAAGATTTTGTAATGATGCACCATGTTCAGTGAAAGGTAAAGGATCTATAACACTTCTTGACAATGATAAATGTGATGATGTATACTGGGTTGAAGGATTGAAATACAATTTGTTGAGTGTAGCACAACTAAACAATACAGGTTACCGAATAGAATTTCAAAAATGAATTGTCAAAGTTAATGACAAGAATGGAAAGTTAGCTGCTACCGGGACACAAACAAAAGGTAATACATTTCATCTTGACTCAACTCAGAACAAGTGTCTTTATGCAAAGATAGATGATACCTAGTTATGGCATAAAAGGTTTTGTCATGTAAATTTTGATAATTTGATCAAAATAAGTAAGAAGCACCGAGTAACAGGTCTACCAAGTCTTGAAAAACCTGAGAATGCTATATGCCAAGGATGCCAAATGGGTAAGATGACAAGATCAATCTTTACATGTAAGTCCTATACTTCTAAAGGAATTTTAGATCTAGTACACACTGATCTTTGTGGTCCTATGAAAGTTCAAAGTTATTATGGTGATAAGTATTTCATATTATTTGTGGATGATTACTCAAGGATGATGTCAGTCATGTTTTTAAAAGAAAAATCAGAAGCTTTTCAAATGTTCAAATGGTACAAGGCAAGAGTTGAAAATGAAACAGGAAGACAACTGAAATGTCTTAGATCTGATAGAGGAGGAGAGTTCAATTCTGATGAATTTAACTTTTACTGCAATGATCATGGTATAAAAAGGCAAGTGTCAGCATTGAGAACACCTCAGCAAAATGGGATAGCCAAGAGAAAAAATAGATCAATTGTGGATTGTGCCAGAACCCTAATGATAGAAAAGAGGGTACCTCAAACATTTTGGAGAGAAGCAATCAGCACTGCAGTTTACACCCTGAACCAAGTTCAACTGAAGAAAGGAACTATGAAGACACCATATGAGATCTGGTATGACAAGAAACCTAATGTAAGTTATTTTAAAATCTTTGGAAGTAGATGCTATGTTCACAAAGATGACAGGAATGGAAAGTTTGATCAGAAAAGTGAAGGAACATTTCTTGGTTATTCGTATAGAAGTAAACCATTTAAATGTCTGATCAAATCATCTAGCAAAATAGTAGAGAGTGCAAATGTGAAAATTGATGAATTTGCATAAAGAAATGATGAAGGAAACTCGAAAGAACCAGAAGATTATGAAGAATTTGTTTATGTTCAACCGAGAAGTTTTACCGAGAAAACTACTAAAGAAAATGAAGATAATATCCAGTTACCGAGTGATGAAGAAGATCATACAGAGTCTATCGAGCCTATATTAGCCAAGTATGTCAGAAGACATCATGCATCAAGTCATATTATAGGAGATAAGGATGATCCAGTGATGACAAAGAACAAAGTGAGACAGAACACATGTCTAATTTTTGAATTTGAACCGAGAATAGTAAAAGAGGCATTTAACAATGAAGATTGGGTAAATGCTATGACAGAAGAGATTGATCAAATCAAGAAGAATGACACATGGACACTAATTTCAAGACCAAAGGACAAAAATGTAATCGGTACAAAGTGGATTTTCAGAAACAAGCTAAATGAAAAAGGTGAGGTCATTCGTAACAAAGCAAGACTAGTTTGCAAAGGTTATGCTCAAGAAGGAATAGATTATGGTGAAACTTTTGCACCTGTGGCTAGACTTGAGGGAGTAAGAACATTGTTGGCATATGCTGCTTTCAAGAATTTCAAAGTATATCAAATGGATTTTAAATCTACATTCTTGAATGGAATCTTAGAAGAAGAAGTATACATTGAACACCTGAAAGATTTGTTGAAGACAAGAGTGAAGATCAGGTATGTAAACTAAACAAAGCTTTATATGGTCTAAAGCAAGCACCTAGAGCATGGTATGAGAGATTACACTCTTACTTTATCAAGATTGGTTTTATAAGGACTAGTGAAAACAGTAACATGTACATGAAGAATGATGAAAACAATGGTATACTGATCTCAGCCATATTTGTTGATGATATTATATTTTGTGGTAATGACTCCTTATGCAAGAACTTTGGAAATGAAATGAGCAAAGAATTTGAGATGTCATTAATCGGTGAGATAAAGTACTTTATAGGTTTACAGATATTGCAAATGAAAGATGAGATTTTTATTACTCAATCCAAGTACATAAAGGAAATCTTGAAGAAATTTGGAATGGAGGATTCTAAACCAGTAAGTACTCCTATGACTACTAACTATAAATTATCAAAGAATGATGAATTTGCATCTATTGATGAGACACTTTACCGATCTATGATTGCGAAGTTACAATATGTTGTGCATAGTAGATCAGATATAGCACATGCAGTAGGTATTGTTGCAAGATTTTCTGCAAATCCCAAAGAAACCCATATGACAGCAATCAAAAGAATTTTCAGATACCTGAGAGGCACTGAAGATTATGGCCTAGTATATAAAAAGAGACATGATTTTGATTTAAAAGTTTATACTGATGTTGATTGGGTAGGCAACATTGATGATAGGAAAAGCACAAGTGGTGGAGCTTTCTTTTTAGGAGAAAGACTAGTAAGTTGGCTTAGCAAGAAACAAGGATGTATTTCACAGTCAATAGTAGAAGTTGAATATGTTGCTGCAGCATTGAATTGTACAAACATAGCATGGATCAAACAACTATTGGAAGGTATAAATGAAAAAGTTATTGAGCCAGTAACTATATTCTTTGATAATACTAGTGCCATTAACATTTCAAAGAATCCAGTGATGCACTCTAAGACAAAGCATATATCTATAAAGTATCATTATCTTAGAGAAGAAGTTCAAGAAAAGAAATTTGTGTAGTAATATATCAGTTCAAAGGAGAAATTAGTAGATATCTTCACCAAACCACTGCCAAGGGACACTTTTGAGTATCTCAGAAACAAGTTAGGGGTCCTACCCCTATCTTCTACTCAGTAACCGAGTTTGATGAAAGCATCAATTTGATGAATCTATAGAATATTATGTGTGGACTGATGTTGATTTACACTTTAGGAGGTCACCTAATGTTGTGCAGGAAATAGTGAATAGAGACAAGTTCTCTAACCGAGACTAAGATGATACACAGCAAGGCAAATCACTTCACAGAGGAAGAAATCCTGATTTAGTTCTTTTACTTTTTGGCATTGTTGTCAAAGGGGGAGAAGACTAAATGGTAAAAATCCTAAATGAAGAAGATAACAGAAGATTAATGACAAGGGGAGAAGACTTTCAGAAGAAGTCTACAGCTCAAGGATAACAGGAGAAGTCTAACAGTAATCTGAATCTGAATCAATTTGAATATTTTGTTGGTATTACCATTTGATTGTTGGTTTTGCCATCAATGCCAAAAGGGGAGATTGTTGGCATTTTCAGTAGATAGACAAATTGTTGATATTCATTAAGGATATTGAGAAGGTTGTTGAAGACTATTTGATATAACTGAAAAAGGATGATAACTATCTTTATAACATTATTTTGTCATTGATGTCAAGAAATTGATTTTCTGATTCAGTATGATGTTGCCATATCTTAAGGAGATTGATTTGAAGAGAATTAAGTGGTCGGTAAGTGGCACAGAAAGAATATGAATAAGGGGAATAAGTTATTCAATGGGCAACTATTACTGAGTTAGACAATGATGAGATCATGATGTTTAGATTGTTTTGATATCCTACATTTGTTGTTGATTGTAAGGTTAATACTATACTATGTCACCGAGCAAAGAACCTAGTCGGTAAACCCTAAGGAACCTAGTCAGTAAAACCTAAGGTTATCGATATCGGTTAATGAAGGCGGAATGTCTACCAAGTAAATTTTAGTATTTACTGAATTGCAACTGAGTTATGAGAGAGCGCATTGGATGAATACAAGCATTATTTAATGAAGGACAATGATGAACTGGATATGTATAAATGATTGGAATGCCGCATGAAGTTTGTTAAAGGATCTATGGCAAAGAAAGATTGGCAGGAAGATCTACAATGCAGATTGAACCTCAATAACCTTGCACAAGTTACAAGAAAGGACTGCAAGTCCCGAGGCAAGGTAAAACATTTTCAGATCAAAAGATGCATTGAACCTAGTCAAGATTGAAGATCTGATGGCTAAGATTGATCATGGGCAATGTGATCAAGGAGATTAAGCGGTGAGAATTGTTTATAAATAAGAAATCATTGATGAACAATGCATGCAGGCAAGTGTATGCACAGGGATGCTACATAGTGATTACCAAGCAAAGAAGCTTGGATACCTATTTGAATAACAGAGTAGGAAGCCCAGTAGAAGACAAGATAAGTCTTATGACAAGATTGTTTTGAGAAAATAAGAATCAGCTTTAGCATATTAGATGTGAAGTTGCAGATATATTTACTACTGTTGTTTATTCTGAATAACAGAGAAATCTCTTAACCGAGTGGACTTAACAGTTTTATTTGTAAACCCTCTAGCAAGGTAACATTCTAAATGAGTGTTTGAAATCCTTTCACAAGGTCACTTCTAACAAAGTGAAGATCCTAATAGATCTGAGGGAAATCCCTTAATCGGGTCACATCTAGCAATGTGTTTGTAATATTTAATAGGATTTGCTTTTAACCGAGCATACTCTAGAAGAGTATATTTCTTAATGGGTCTGAAATCCCATAGTGGTTTTTCCCTATTTGGGTTTCCACGTTAAATCTGGTGTTATGATTTTTATGATGATTATATGTTTATGAGTTTGCATGTTTAGCAGTTTTTGGTTATATTGCTGAAGTATATGTTACTGAGGTTGAATCTATTGATTTTATGGAAGTTTAAGTTTGTATGATTCGCCCCCCCTCTCATCTTGTTAGCTATTGGCATCAGTTCTTTACATCAAGTATCAGAACTATCAACTTCACCAAATTTAATGACCATATTGGTATTTGTGATAATGATAACATGGATGTACTTAATAATAATAAATAAAAAGTAGCAAAGCTTCTTCTATAGTGGAATGCAATTTTTCCATAATTGACAGATTACATTTAGCAACAATCTGACATCATTAAAGTCGTCTCAATAGGGAGATACTGTGAAGAAGTCCATTTCCACACATTTCCTGTTAAATTTAAGATCTGAATATATGAACTCTAAAAATTAAATTTCTTTGATTTTCATTTAGCTACTAAAAGATACACTATCTCTTGTTTTATCTCCCCACTCGTCCGAATGCTTAGGGCCATACCCTACCGATGTCATCCCTTGAGCGCCTTAAGTACGAAAAATTGCCAAACTTTGATAAGTTGTATCTCAGAATTTGTAACACCTGTAAATGATCTATTTGAACCTATAGGGTCATGCAAGCGCTTCTTACAAAATCCTCTCTCGTATTTTCAAGATTTGGAGTGGTCTTCTTAGGGCAGCATTTTGTCAGTTGAGAAAAAAAACGTCAGTGTCATTCAATTAAAAGTTGCCATGGGGATAATTTCGTATTTTTCTTGTTGTGACCACAAACCGTCAGTTCCAATATGTTTTGTTAGGCATTCTTACCCTATGCATGCTCCTATTTTACCCCCCCCCCCCACCCACTAGTTCAAATGCTTAGGGCCATACCCTACCAATGTCATCCCTTGAGCACCCTAAGTGCGAAAAATTGTCAAACTTTAACAAGTTGTATCTCATAATCCATGGCACCTGTGAATTATTTGTTTGAACCTACAGAGTTGCATGAGGACTTCCTATAAAATCCTATCTCAAATTTACAATATTTGGAGTGATCTTTGTAGGACAATGATTTTTTAGTTGGCTAAAAAATTGTGAGTTTCATTCAATGAAAAGTTGCCATGGGGCTAATTTCTTATTCTGCACATCGTGGGTGCAAACCATCGGTCCCAGCACATCCGGTTAGGCATTCTTACCCTAGGCATGCTCCTATTTTACCCCCCACTCAGTCGAACGCTCAGGGTCATACCCTACCGGTGTCATCCCTTGCGCGTCCTAAGTGTGAAAAATTATCAAAATTTGACAGGTTGTATCTCAGAATTCATGGCACTTGTGAATGATCTACTTGAACCTATGAGGTTTCATGAGGACTTCCTACAAAACCCTATCTCAGATTTAAAATATTCGGAGCAGTCTTTATAGGACAGCAATTTTTTAGTTGACAAAAAAATCGTCAGTTTCATTCAATGAAAATTTTCCATGGGGCTAATTTATTGTTCTACACATCGTAGGTGTGAACTATTGGTCCTAGAATTTCCAATTAGTCATTCTCTCCCTATGCATTCTCCTATTTTGCCCCCCAACTTGGTTGAGCGTTCAGGACCATACCCTACCAGCATCGTCCCTTGAGAGCCCTAAGTGTGAAAAATTGTCAAAATTTGACAAGTCGAATCTTGGAATTTTTGGCACTTGAAAATGATCCATTTGAACCTATAGGGTTACATGAGGACTTCCTATAAAATCCTATTTCAGATTTACAAGATTCGGAGCGGTCTTTTTAGGACAACAATTTTTCAGTTGGCAAAAAATTCATCAATTTCATTCAATGAAAAGTTGCCACGAGACTAATTTCTCATTTTGCACATCGTGGGAGCAAACCGTTAGTCCCAACACATCCGGTTAGGAATTTTTACCCTAGGCATGCTCCTATTTTAGCTCCCAACTCGGTCAAACACTCAGGGCCATACCCTATCGACGTCGTCCCTTGAGTGCCCTAAGTGCAAAAAATTGTCAAAAATTGACAAGTTGTATCCCAAAATATGTGGCACTTGTGAATGATCTATTTGAACCTACATGGTTTCATGAGGGCTCCCTACAAAATCTTATCTCGGATTGACAAGATTCGAAGCAGTCTTTTTAGGACAACGATTTTTCAGTTGGTGAAAAAATCATCAGTTTCATTCAATGAAAAGTTGCCACGGGGAGAATTTCTCGTTCAGCATGTCCTAGGCATGAACCATCAGTCCCAGCATATTCAGTTAGCCATTCTTACCCTAGCCATGCTCCTACCTTACCCCCCTCCCCCCCTGCCCCACTCAGTCGAACACTCAGGGCCATTACCCTATCAAGGTTTAAGTGAGAGGTAAAGAACAATCCCATTCACAAAATATAATAAAGAATTTTTAGATTCAAGGAATTTATTTTCTCAATTGATAATTGGTATCCCTCTAAATATAGGTGAACAAAATAATACAACTAAAACAATGTAATCATGTTAAAATAAATTATATATCATCAATACAACTAAACCACTTTACTCATGTACAAATACATTATATATCAACAATACAACTACACCAATGTGGTCATGTGTAAATACATTGTATATATTTGTAGTCATGTACAAATACATCGTATATCATCATAACAAAGTTACATCAATGTACTCATATACAAATACAACATCCCACTTCATGTGCATCAGACATCCTCATGTGCTGAGAGAAAATCTTACGTAGATAAATGCCTCCATGTAAATGAAGAGCAGCAACGTGAACATCAAAAATACCTACATTTTTCAAGAGTTGTTAATAAACACATAACAAACATAATGATAATGGAGAGATGGGATTATATCGAGTGTACCCACTACATTGATGCAAAAATCATATTGCAATGGTGTTGTAATGATTCAAAAATACCTGCATTAGCATAAAAGTTTTATGATCATTATTTGAAATGAAATGCATGATAATAAATGAAGACATCAGATTAACAAAGAGGTAGGATTATACAAACTATATAGAGTGTACCCACTGCGTGCTTACAAAAATCGTGATACAATAGTAATTTTCATCAAAGGAGACCTGCATTTTTTACACATTCTTAATATACACGTAACAAACTTGAACATTAAGGTTTTATGATCATTATTTGAGACAAAATGCATGATAAAAAATAAGAGATAATAAAGACCTACTACTCAAGTGTGCCTGAAGGGTCATCTCTTTGCTTAAGAGAATCTAGTATTGCTTCGTGATCGGCACCACTCACTATCCATAGCTCTTTGGTCTTCAGTCTTGCTTGATGCTTCAACAACTTGACATTTGTAGCTATGATAAGGTGTGAATACATGAGAATGGTTTTGTGTCTCTTATATTTTTCAAATGCAGGTATTCCAATCTTTCTAATCATGTATGTTCACAACCAAGTTCCTACAACAACAACTGAACCTATAGGATATGTGAACCCATCATCATTTGTCACTAGTTGTGTTAGCTTCTACTTTCCTTGTACACATTATGCCAACTAATAGTCTGATCTCTCTTCATTCCCCTACGCTGCAACAACTACAAAAACATGTCCTGGTTGTAGAAGATCCAAAAGACGGTCATACTCAACTAAATTTTCCATATCATCATTTGGCATGGATATTGTTTGAGATAAAGGAGTTAGATATTCTGGAAACCACATATCAACCCACTCACTTGACTCACACTGGTCCCAATCACGTTGAACACAAATCTGACAAAAAACAAGCCAACTCTCATGTCCAAATGGTCCATATACTTACATCTGAGCTGTGAAATGAATGCATCTTTGAAGAATCTTTAATTGTTTGACAATCCAATCTGTCTCCCATTGTGCCCTCCTCAACCAACCTAAATAATCTATGCAATGTTGAATCAAGTGTCCCTCCCTATGACAATGTTGAAGTACACCAATCGACAATAGAACATGCATCAAATAATTTTGTATTTGAAATCCTCAATTTCTCCTTAACTAGAGTTCTCTTCAAACATGCACCTGCTCCATCATGTTCCCCCTTCCCATGACTTGCTTCAAAAAAACTTCAAATATGAGGTATATGTCTCTCTACATGCATTCTACTCAACCAATAAAACATACAAGCATTCTTCAATTGACCCGTGTAGTTATCTGACCATATGAGATGATGATCAATTGCAATACCCTTCTCCTACAAGAACTCAAAAAAATTCTCAAAACAATGTTGTCCATACTCGGAGGAGTGTGATCTATCATCACTCATATAAAAATGATACTCCCTGATTATCTTCTTGTCCTCTTTTGTACTATTAGGAGCATGTCTATATGTTATGTGAACAAAAATAGCAATCTAGATTGAATTATAATACCGATATTGTACCTCATTTTGTGGTTGCAATGTATAGTTTTCTGCAAAATCAACCACTAATATAATAGTGCCAATCGAGAAAGACTTCTTACACATGCTGAACTATTGATCCAACCATTGAGACCTATGGGTGTACTTTGCATACTTGTAGAAAATATTTTCCTTAAAATCCAAAAATAAAATCAACAACACTAACTTCTTTAGAGAACAACTCGTATCTAGAACCTTCATCTCCACTCTTCAAAGTATTTTTCATTGTCTCGTATCTTTTTTTCTCAACAATATTCTTTCCAAACTCATGTTTGCTACCCTCATGGAAACATGAAACAAACTTTGACAACCCATCACATTGTGAGTACTTCTCATTCAAATAATCATTTCTATAGAAAAAACATCCATCATCTCTACGACACAAAAATAGATCTAGCAAGTCTCTTGATGATCTCTGAAATTGCATTGCACCGCACTCCTGCAACATATCATTTTTATGCATCGTAGAACAAATATAACATAAAAGTTCATGGTACATTTAAAACTCCACATGGTATTTGCAATAACAATTATTATGAATCTTAATGGGTACACAATAAAATGGCTTCAAAGATTCAAAGGCCCTTTGCGATATTTGCAAAGTTGGATCCTCTTCACAAAAAAATTTGTACAACATTGTTTGGCTTGATTCCAAGAAATGTTTGGGATGTGGTGTTCCGCCTTGGTTGTCGAGCCTTAATTTCAAAATATCATTTACATTGGGTGATACTCTAGAATTAGAGTGCCAAAATTGTTGAATTTCCTCCTTCACATTGTCGATCAACTTTATATCAACACATGGAAGCCTCCCACCCAAAGCCCATGTATCATGTTGAACGGGATCATCGAGACTTTGTCTTCTTGCAAGTGCTCTATTCAAAGTGTTACATTTTATGTTAAAATCAACATAAGTTTTTCTCATAAAATGAGCCTTCCTCAATTGATGGCTTACTAAGGAGGTTGTAATCACTCTTCGAGCGACTCTCTTATCTTTTTCATTGCTATTCTTTCCAATAGAATTGAGAGCATCAAAAAGATTTTTTACAATAATAGAATTTTTCTCCATCTTCTTGCTCATACAAATCTTCAATTTGGCTAGCAATGGTCTCATCTTTTGCATCTTTAGCAATTGAACAAAAAGTTGACATTGCTCGGTCAATGTCTTATTGCTAAAATATTGGTTGAAAAGTTGTGTATCCCACAATCAAACGGTTCTTGTTGTCCTCTTACCTTCAAGATTGGTAATAATGTTCTCATCAATTTCAAGTAACCATCATGGGGTATTTGAAGGTCTTTAATTTGAAATATGTCTTTCATCCATGAGAGGGTCTTCATTTCTCATGTAATTCGGTGTTACATATGACCCACTTGGTTGAACAATTCCACCTTCAATATCAAAATTTCTCAAATTGTGACCTCCAATGTCAATTCCCAAATTTTCACCTTCAATGTCAACACCCACATTTTCACCTTCATTGTCAATTACCACATTTACAATTTCAATTCCCACATTTTCACTCATAAATTCAATATCATGTTAAGCATTTTCAATATATATTTCAACATTGTCATTCCCACTTTGAATATCATGTTCAACATTTTCAATGTCAAAATCTACATTTTCATTTTCATTTTCAATAACTTGCTCAACATTTTCAATTTCAATTTCTTCTTCACTTGAAGTAACATTTGTAAATTCTTCACCAATATTTGACGCCCCTTGTCTTCTCCTTCTATGACATTCTCCATCTCTTTGTCTATATACTTCTATTGTTAGACAGATATGATATCGGGAGTAAACTGAGAGGGGGGGGTGAATCAGTTTACTAATAGAAATCAGAACTATTACATATCAAAACCTTTGAACCAAGTCACAAAGAAACCAAAACAATGAAAGGTAAAACATGAAAGCACAGTACACACAACACCAATATTTTTTGACGTGGAAAACCTAGTAAAGGGAAAAACCACGATGGGAAACCCTACCCACAATTAGTTAATACTTCTACAGCAGTATGTGAAATAATTACAATAGGGATTGAACTTGCAATCAAGCCAACTACCTAGATCTCATTGCTCATCACAAAAGGAAGTCTCATTGACTTACATAAGCATCAAACTATAATCTGGAAAGAATGAATTGTGAAAGTAGCATATACTATTGCTTGATACAGTTTCGATTAAACACAAATGTATGTCCTGCAATACAAAACCTTCTCAAACCTTCACTGAATGATATAGCCTTGTTCGCACATAAACCACTCTCTGATAATGCAGACATAACCATCCCATGACCATCATTCACAATTACATGAATAAGTCACCTATAAATATAGATCATCAACCTTACTAACAAGGTTGGCTAAACCCTAAACCCATAATTACAAAAATTACATCACATGGTATACCTGACCAATATTATAATTTACATTACATAGCATGGACCTAATTCAAATATCCAAACAATTAAATCCATTGGAAATTCCGCTAAGACCAAAATCCAACACACTTCACCAACCGGTAGAAATCCTTAGTGAAATAACAGAAAGTTTAACCAGATCCAAATAGGACCATCATAATAGTACGCCAGTCGATCCAAAGTAACCAAACACTTAGGACATGGTCAAGAAGAACCTTTAGCATGATAGAAACCGATTCATAAGCCAAACCAAAATCATCTAGCCAAATCATCAAATATCACTTACCGATAAAGCTAACTGATACTAGGAAATACCAACTGAGAACAAAAGCGATAGAAACCAAAGCACCAAGTCATGAACCAACAAAATGTAGAAAGCATATAACTATCAAGAATAAGCATCCAAAATCGAGTCCAGAGATTTGATCATACCGAATCAGAATCATGGCCAAAACCAAGATGATCACCAAGACTAACTGGGATAGCCTCCAATCGAGATACAATATTGACATCAATGACAATACTTAACCAAATCCAGCATATGCCAACAATCTCCCCCTTTGGCATTGATGGCAACACTAAATATGAAAAACATCCAAGTGTCAAGGAATGCCAACAATCACCAAAAGACTGATCAGAAATATATAACTCCACATAAGATTAACAACTTCTCCCAAAAGATTGATTGTTTTCACATGAACTGTTAGCATTTTCACAAAGGGAGATTGTTGGCATTTCAGTAAGATTGTTGGTATGAGGATATTGAGAAGGTTGTTGGAGATTGTTGATATAACTGTGAAAGGAAGATTACTGTCTTAATAATATTATTTTGTCATTGATGTCAAGCAATTGATTTTTTGATTCAGTATGATGTTGCCATATCTTAATGAGTATGTTTTGATAAGTATAAAGATGTCAATAAGCGACATAGAATGAATGTGAAAATAAAGGGGAATAATAAGTTATTCAATGGGCAACTATTACCGAGTTAGACAGTGATGAGATCTTGTTGTTTTGATTGTTTTGATATCCTCTTTTTGAGAATTCGAAGACTGAACAAGAAGGAGAAAAGATTTCAAGCTATAGAATGAGTAAAGGTTTTATATTGTTCTATGTTACCGAGCATGAAGCTAGTCGGTAAACCCTAAGGTTATCAATATTGGTTAAAGAAGACAGAATGTCTACCAAGTAAAAGTTCAGTATTTACTGAGTAACAATCAAGTAATAACATAATGCATTGGATGGATAAAAGCATTATTAAAAGAAGGATGCCAATGAGCTGGACTTGACTAGATGATTGATATGTCATGCAAGAAGTTTTTTGAGGATCTACGTCAACGAAAATACAGAAGATAAATTTGCAGCACGGATTGAACGGTCACAACCTAGCACAAGTTCCAAGGGAGGAATACAAGTTTCAAGGTGAGGTAAAATGTTTTCAGATCGAAGGATACAATGAACCTAGTCACGTCTGAAGATCTGATGGCTAAGATTGATCATGGGAAATGTGATCAAGGAGATTAAGCAGTTGAGAACTGTTTATAAATAAGAAATTGTTGATGAACAATGGATGTGGGCAAAAAGAAGAACAGTGATCTACAGTAGTGATCACCAAGCTCGGAAGAATGAAGATCTAATTGAAGAATAGATTAAGAAGCCTAGCAAGAAGCAAGATAGGTCTTATGACAAGATTATTTTGAGCACATAGAATCTGCTTTAGCATTTCAGATGTGAAGTTGTAGATATATTTTATTACTGTTATTTATTTTGTAAGTGATAGGAAATCTCCTAACTGAGTGGACCTAACAGTCTTATTTGTAAATCCTCTAGCAAGGTAACATTTTGAATGAGTGTTTGAAATCCTTTGACAAGGTCACTTCTAAAAAAGTGTAAGACTCTAACAAGTCTGAGGGAAATCCCTTAACCGGGTCACATCTAGCAATGTGTTTATGTAATCTGTAACTAGATTGGCTTTTAACCGAGCATACTCTAGAAGGGTATATTTCTTAGTGGGTCAGAAATCCCATAGTGGTTTTTCCCTATTTGGGTTTCCACGTTAAATTTGGTGTTAAATGTTTTATGATGTGTTAAGTATATATGTTTATGAGTTTGAATGATTTATAGTCATAGTTGCATATCAGTAAAGGCTACCGAGGTTGAATCTAATGAATATATTGCATTGTGAGTTTTTTTTTATTCACCCCCCCTCTCATCTTAACTAACATGAACACCTTCTCCCCCTTTAACATCAATGACAAAGATGGATACAAACAAAAAATACCAAACCAAACAATTGACTACTCCCCCTGAGTAGTAGTACATCATCTCATCAACCCGGATCAAAAAAATATGTCTGATAAGCTCACCGGATTGATGTATTCATGCATCTCTAAATCTCTCTAGATCGTTGGTAACCCTCAATTTATCTCTGAGATATCCAAAAGTATCTTTAGGAAATGGTTTAGTTAGAATATCTACAATCTGTTTCTTAGTAGGCACATAAACCAATCTGAATTCCTTTGCTTCAACCTTTTCCTTCAAGAAATTATACCTTATAGAAATGTGTTTTGATTTGGAATGAAATGCCAGATTCTTTGACTTATCAATAGCAATAAGTATTATCACAATGAATAACAATAGGCTCATCATAACTTACCCTTATGTCTTTCAACATATGTATCATCCATAAAATCTGAGTACAGTTGGTAGCAGTAGGTACATATTTTGCTTCCGCAGTAGATAATGAAGTGCATGATTGTTTCTTTCTAAGCCATGAAACTAACTTCTTCCCAAGAAATAATGCATCGTCGGTAGTTCTCTTCCTGTCATCCACATCTCCTGCCCGATCAGAATTTGTATAGGCACATAATTTGAATTCATCATTCTTTGGATACCATAACCTAAAGTCTGTTGTAACTGCCAAATATCTGAATATCCTCTTGGTAGCAATATCATGAGTTTCTCTAGGATATAACTAAAATTTAGAAGCAATACAAATAGCATGCATTATGTCAGGTCTAGTCTGATTTAAGTACAACAAACTACCAATCATTGATTTGTATCTACTTGGATTCACTTTAGGAGATTCATCATCTTTTGACAATTTGCAACCTGTTATCATAGGAGTACCGATAGGTTTAGAATTATCAAGTCCAAATTTATTAAGTAACTCCTTCACATACTTAGTTTGACAAATGAAAATACCTTTGTCAATCTGAGTAATTTGCAAACCGAAGAAAATTTTTATCTCACCAATCACAGACATTTCAAATTCATTCTTCATATCATCAACAAATTTCATGCATAGACTTTCTTCTCCTCCAAAAATGATATCATCCACAAAGACTTCAATAATCAATATGTCATTATGCTCAATTTTGTAATATAAGTTACTGTTAGCATTACCTTTTTCTAAAACCAAGCTTTGAAAGATACCTATCCAATCTAGCATACCATACTCTAGGGGCTTATTTTAGTCCATATAAAGCTTTCTTCAGTCTGCAAACCATGTCCTTGTCTTTTGATAAAGAAAATCCATCAAGTTGCTCAATGTAGACTTCCTCCTCAAGATCTCCATTCAGAAATGTATATTTTACATCTGTCTGATATACTTTGTAATTCTTATGTGCAAAATAGGCAAGAAAAATTCTTGCCGCTTCAATTATTGTAACCAGGGCATAAGTCTCTCCATAATCAACTCCTTCTTCCTGTGAATAACCTTTGCAAACATATCTAGCCTTGTTCCTCACAATTTGACCTTCCTCATTCAATTTATTCTTGAAAACCCATTTAGTTCCAATAATATTCTTGTCTTTAGGTCTAGGAACTAATACCCATGTCTTATTCTTTTATATCTGATCTAATTCTTTTTCCATTGCTTTTATCCAATTTTCATCCTTACTTGCTTCAATAAATGATTCTAGTTCAATTTGAGAAATTAAACATACCTCTTCAATAACTAACCTCCTTCTATTCATCACACCTTTCCTTTTATCTCCAATGATCTGTGTAGACACCTAAAAATGTCTCGTTAATTCTACACTAATTATTCATCTATTTAATTAAGTAATTCTTTAATTATTTGATTAAATTAACTATTTCTTCTAATCATCACCCTTCAATACTTCTAATTATTCTATTTATATTCTCAAATCATTTTAATCAGTTAACCCTATCTCAATTATTAATTATTTAATTAATTACAACCTATTCCTTAATTAAATAATCTTTATTATTTAATTAATTCTATTTCTTGAGTTTAAATAATTTCATTTTAATTATTTTAATTAATTAATTAAATTCCTCCAATTCCCCAAATTGTAATTCCAATTAATTCCATCGAATTTCATTTCATATTTCCCCAAATTTGAATTTCATATCATTTCATCTAATTTCACATTTCACCAAATTTGAATTTCAGTTAATTTCATGTGCATTCAGCATTCAAATGACCAAATTCAAATCCAAATTGAAAATGAAAATCAAATTCAATTTCAAATTCCTACAACACATGCCAAAATTAGAATTGATTGATCAAATCAGTTGTCTAATCAGTTAACTCATCAATCATCCTTTTTAACCCAAAATCAGTTTTTTATGACTAATCCATCAATTCAATCTTCTAATATGTCAATCTAGTCAACTAATCCATCTATCCAGTCTATTGATCAATCAATGGATTTTACTCTTCAATCAATCCAATTGACTACTCAATCAAATGAGTTAACAAATCAATCAATTGAGTTCACTGATCAATCTAAATCAGTTATCTATCAATCAACACTTGAGTTCTATTTCTCACCTCCTTTGTGTTGAAAATATATAAATTCAGCCTCTTTGTTCATTTCATTCTAGATTTTGAGAATCAGAGAATCACAGTCTTCAATATTGTTGTCTATTTTATGTAAAAAATCAAGTGCAATACCTGAGAGCCACCTACATCAACAACAATGGAGAAGAGCAATGGAAGCCTTGCTATGTCAATTGAGGGAGTTTTAGATAGATATTTCTTTCAATTCAATTGATGTTGCCTTATTCTATTATCATTTAGGAGTAATATTAATTAGATTAGAGTTGTGATTCACTCTTTGATATCTAATTATGTTATTTACACTTATTGTACCCCTAAGTACAATCTGATCTTTAGAATGGTTTAGTTTCACATACCTGGGAGTCTTTGAATTTTCTTGATTTTTTTACTCTTTTTGTTGTTCATCTGTCATTGTTGAATTTTTTGATGTAACCAGTATCACTGGTTCACTATTTTGAATTGATTCTTGCATTACCGGTTCAAGTCTAATAAATTCATCTTTCGGCCCATAATCATATGATTTGACCTAATTACTGCCTTGCTCATCCACCTTAACATTTATGCTTTCAATTATCCTATTCAATCTTTTGTTATAACATCTATATGCTTCGCTCTTAGTTGAATAACCCAAAAATATTCCTTCATCACTTCTAGGATTAAACTTTCCTATTGCATCATCTCTTCTAATGTAACATTTACTTCAAAAAAATTTGAAATTTCTAACAGTGGGAGTATGACCAAACCATAATTCATAAGGAGTCTTACTGATATCACCTTTTATGTTCACTCTATGGAAAGTGTATATAGCCATATTGACAGCTTCCCTCCAATTGATATCAAGTAATCTAGCTTCAATCATTATTGTCCTTACAACATCCAATATGGTTATGTTCTTCCTTTCCACCAATCTGTTTTGTTCTGGGGTCCTAGGTATAGAAAGTTATCTTCTAATTCTATTCCTCTCACAAAAGTTGTTGAACTCATTGGATGTAAACTCACTGCCTTGATCTGATCTTAAACATTTTATCTTCAGTCATGTCTCAGTCTCAACCATTTCTTTAAAGATTTTGAATTTCTCAAGAGATTCAGATTTTTCTTTTAAAAATGCTACCCATATCATTCTAGATTAATCATCAATAAGTAACATAAAGTATCTATCACCTTGAAATTTTTTAGTCCTTTCCGGTCCACATAGATCAATATGAATATGATCAAGAATTCATTGGATTTATCATGTATACTTCTGAAAGACGTTCTAACTTACTTACCCATTTGACATTCTCTACATACAAGATTATTAGGTTTAACAGTCTTGGGAAAATTTCTGACTGCCTGTGTTGAACTCATCTTCACTGTGCAATCAAAATTTACATGACATTCCTCCTATGCCATAAACAACCTTGATCAATCTGAGCAATCAAGCAAGTTTTCTCACCGGAGTTCAAATGAAAGATGTTTCCTTTGGTCTGAGTTCCCAAAGAAATTTCCAATCCAGATCTATTGATGAACTTACATTTACCATCCTTGTTGCAAATGAAATCCTCTATCCACCATTTGACCTACACTTAAAATATTATGCTTTAAGCCTTAAACATAGTAAACATTATCATTATTAGTCTTACCATCCAATGATATTGTTCCTTTGCCTTTGATCCTACATGCCTTGTTGTCTCCAAATCTGACTAGTCCACCATCAAATTCTCGCAATGTTAGAAATTTTTACTTGTCACTAGTCATGTGATGTGAGCAACCACTGTCTATGACCCATTCATCCTTTTCTTCAATTTTAGTAGCCAAAGCCTTCTCCTTAGTATGAGTTGCTTTAATGATAGGCTCCAGAGAATCATCCTTGATAGCAATAATCTTTACTAGAGCTTCCATTGTTGGATCCACTCACAGGTTCAACATCATCAGTAATACCAAAATCATCATCACTAGCATAATAGCATGATTTATCCTTATTCCTTCTAAATCTAGGTATGCTCTAATATTCTGGATTAGGCTTATAATTCCTCACAAATATTTCATGATTCCTAGCATCTCTTTTAGGGCATCTAGAAGCAAAATGACCAATCTTATTGTATGAAAAACATTTAAAAGAGACTTTTCCTTCATACTTACTTCCAGCTAGTCCTTTAGGAATTCTTCTAGCAATCAGGGCTTCCAGCTCTTCAAGTTCTCTTTCTTCTCTCTTAATGTCCTCCAAGTATTTAGCATATAGCTCCTTCCTATCTTCTACTTACCAAAGGAAGATGCTTTAAATGCACTCTCAGTTTTAGTAGCACTCTGATCTCCAAGTTCTTCAAGCTCAAAAGTAGTCAATTTCCCAAGTAATGCATCTTTGGTAATAGGGGTACTTGACATTGTCCAGAGTTTATTAATTGCAGTAGCCTTCATCTTGTAGGCCAGAGGTAAAACTCTTAGAATTTTTGACACTATCTCATCCTTACTGATTGATCTATCATAGCATTTGATACCCATGACAATCTCATTCACTCTATCCATGAAATAACTAATCTTCTCATCCTCTTCCATCTTCAAAGTTTCATACCTTACCCAAAAACCTTCAAGTTTTACAATCTTTACTGCATGTTCACCTTCATAAAGAGGTTCAAGCTTCAACCAGATCTGCTTAGCATTCTCCAATTCTATGACATTTAATATCTTTTCATCAGATGGGGCACTCAACAATGCTTATTTTTCTCTAACATCATTTCCAGCTCTATTTTGCTCATCAACAAGTGTTGGTATTCTAGAATTAGGATCATGAGGTAATACCCTTTCTCAACTATCTCCCAAACTTTAGTTCCAAGACATTTCAGATGAATCTTCATTCGCTCCTTCCATATTTTATAATTTGTACCATTAAATCTAGGACTCTCCTTCTAATAGGGATTGAATGTAGAACTTGATGCTAATGCCATCATATCTCCTCAAGTGTTTAATCTTTTGCAAAAAGGACCTTGCTATGATACCAATTGTTAGACAGATCTGATACCGAGAGTAAACTGAGAGGAGGGGTTGAATCAATGTTAGAACATAATGTTATTAGGGATATCATCCTTATAACATTTTGTTGGTATTTTGAGTTTGTTGATATCAATTGAACCGGTAATGGCATTCATGTTACTACTAATATTGTTGTTTTTGATATTGGCTAGTAACCGGTAAGAAGAGCTTTGTGGAAGATGTTGTAAACTAGTATGTAAAGTTTGTGAGTTGAACCAGTGAACCGGTGTAAAGGGTTAAACCTTTCTAAGCAATGTAACTGGTAAACCCTATCAGTTGTTAAACCCTAACCAATCAAGTTTGTTGGTTTATTATCTGATAAGCGGTAATGATGTAGACACATGTGATCATTGTATGAGAATAACTTCAAATTGTTTTGCCGCATTTGTTTTTGTCTAGGGAAGGAGCAAAGTGGATTGCATCTAATGCACAATGTGTGATGAGTTACAAAGTCCTATGAAGTGGTGATCATGGAGCGATTGGAATTTTCTTGAAGAATGTGAAGAGATGTCTAACGGTCAAGATTATACCGACTTGTTTGTAATCTTGATGATGAGAATTAGGTTTTTATTGTGTTACCGACCTAATTGACTTGTATTTAAGGTCGATGAAGTTGTTTGTAAAGTTTGTTGGCAAGATTGATTGAAATCAGTTGAGTGTGTAGTTGCCTAACTAGTGAATGTATCTGCACTTTGGGTGAAGGCAGATTGGAGATTAGAAGGATCTGATCAAGCACATGTAGTGCTACTCAGACATATCAAGAAAACATGTTGTTTTCTAACAATTACAGCAGAAGTGAAATCCCTTAACTAGGTAAGCTCTAACAAGCTTGGTTACTCATTAAATCCTCTAAGAAGGTGGTCCATTAGCTTGGATTCTTAAATCCTCCAGGGAGGTTACTCCTAATAGGGTATTGTGTTTTTCATTAGGCATATTTGTAAATTCCTTAACTGAGTGATTCTTAACCGGAATTAGTTCTTAACCAGACTTATTGTAAAGCTTTAACAAGCTTGGATCCTAACATAGCAAACTTCAAAAGAGTTCATATAGCTATCCTTGTGAGTCTCATCTCACCATGGTTTTTACCTATTTCGATTTTCCACGTATAAACATTTGTGTCAAGTGGTGAATTCTTTTGTGGTTGTGATCTTATTTGTTGATTTGGTTAACTTTTGATAAGGCATGATATGTAGAAGCATTGAGAGATGAATATGTTGAGTTATGATTAAGCATTGTTGATGTTTACAAAATTGAAGTTGTTTAGTGTTAAGTTGTCATAATAGTTAAATCGGTTGATGTCAAGTATTCTTATGAATATTGATCTTGACTAAGATATGTTTACTTTGTTTGACTGATTTTGAGTTTGGGAACTTTGTATCACTTTTTCAATATACTGATTCACCCCCCCCCCTCTCAGTATTCTACCGAATACTTATTATTTCATCACACCATCACATTTATATATAATGTTCTAATGTGAGGTTATAAACTTTATATATCATATGCTTTATAAGCATATCCCATTTGAAATAATTATAATCTAATAATTATTAGATCATTAGTTATTTGTGAGTGGGGGTTATTGAAAAGGTGTGACTAGTGAAGCCACCCTTCCTCCTATATTTAAGGAGGTTCTCTCTTATTTGAAAGTGGGCGAACTTGGAGCATTGTGGTGAGTTACATCACTGTGCACAAGAGGTATTATTGATCATGTGGAAGTATTGGAGGAGTATCCCCAAGTTCATGTCTATTTTATGATAGATTATATTTGTTAGTGTTTAATTAAATGATGCTTTATGAGGTTTTTTACCCGAAAGGGTTTTCCCCATGTATATCTTGTGTAATGTGTACATTTATGCTTGTATGATTCTCATTTTCTTTATTCTATAATCTTGTTTAAAATGATTAGTATCCTAAGATCCTGATTTCTAACATGGTATCAGAGTAGGTTAGGCTATACTAACCATTTTTACGGGTTATACTAAAAGATTTGTTGAACTTCGTAGAATTCTTATTTATGTTGAATCAACACATGTGCAAGGCCATTTAAGCTATTTATTTACTGTGCTTTCTCTATTATTTTTTAGAATCAATTTATCAAGGTCAAGTAAGGAAATTCTAACTATTCTTTTCCATAAGTGATATTTTCAAGAATATTTCAAATTTTTTTCAAAAATATATTTATAATGCATAGGATTATGATTGGAAACTAGATAATTATCAGGCAGTTATGATTTTATAATCTAACTCAAGAATTGTTCTATTATAAAAGAACTATATTATAAAAACCTTTTAGTGCCAATTCCATAGAAAGTTGTGCTTCTTTTAATAGATTATTATCCCTTATTAAAATATCAAATTATATTTTTTTAAGGTCATGAATTGAATGTTCCTTCTCCATTAATACATTAAAAATAATCAAATTACATTCTTATTATCATTCAATTTATTTCTTTAAATCAACAAAAATTAGTAAGTGAAATAATTGTGCATTGATAAATCAACAATACCTACATAGCGCAAGACTAGAGAGTAGACTGTAATATTTTGTAGATTACACATTTTTCTTTCTTTCACCTATCGTGGAAAATATTGAATAGTCATGCAACATCCTATCTATGTCTATGTAGCTCTTCACATCTTTTTAAATCCTTTTACTTTTCTA